>NC_064759.1:46740877-47003518 GCF_011397635.1 Epinephelus fuscoguttatus | reverse complement strand
GCGTTCAGAACAAATGTATCTGTCTGGTGATACTTTCAGATTGAAGATGGGACCCATGGTTTGGGATCTGGAAGGATTTGTTTGAGAAAGTTTCAAGCCATTCTGCTCTGTGTGTGAGCTGCATGCAGTACTTAATTAGCATAACAAAAAACTCGCACACATTATTCTTCAACGTGTCCTTATCAGTTATTGTGCATAACTTTTTCAATCCTCAAATGGTTTGGATGTAATGGCGTGTTACAGGTGATGTGCTCCCAACCCTCCTGAGGATTTGTTGTGCCACCTGGACCCACGAAAATGCCCGCTGTGATGGGTAGGAACCACTTAGAAAGACCAAACCAAAACTGTCTCGTTCGTCTCATCAAGACCTACAAATGTCGCGCTGCAAACCCTGACCTAACTCCAACAGGAAGTTCGCTGTCGGTCTTTGAATGTAAGATGGCGTTTTTGACAAATTCTGTCGATCAAAAATTATTTGCTCCTACCTCGTTTATCATAACTGCTTCAAACTTGCACAAATTACAGCTCTACCCCTGCTGAACATTACTTGTGAAGGACTTTGTCATAACTTGAACGGTTTGGATTTTAGAAGCGTTAGAAGGTGGAGGACACAACTCCTCATGATGATCTCTGGAAGAAAAGATGAGGGCCAACACACTGTAAACTTGTGATTATGGTGACATTTTTCAGTCCATAGACATACAAGCTTTATATGTTTGCGTTCAGAACAAATGTATCTGTCTGGTGATGCTTTCAGATTGAAGATGGGACCCACGGTTTGGCATCTGGAAGGATTTGTTTGAGAAAGTTTCAAGCCATTCTGCTCTGTGTGTGAGCTGCATGCAGTCCTTAATTAGCATAACAAAGGCTTCACTCTGACACACTGTCAGAGTGAAGTGTGTGGTCACACAGACATGACAGTATAACATTTACCAAACTCATTCCTAAAACTTTGTCATACTTATGTGACAATAATCATATGTGTATAATAACAGTAGAATTATAGCACACACAGACAGACACGGACAGACACACACTCCACTCCCTGTTCTCTCTCTCTCTCTCTCTTTCTCTCTCTCTCTCTCTCCCCCCTCTGTCCTCTTTCTCCCTTCTCTCCCTTTCTGCATGTCGCTAACTCGGTTGACTATTTCTGTCTGTCTGTGTGTGTCGTACTTCTACTGTTATTATACACATATGATTAGTTTCACATATGTATACAATCAGATATTAATTCAACATATTGGTTTGGATTTTAGAAGTGTTAGAAAGTGCAGGACACAACTCCTCATGATGATCTCTGGAAGAAAAGATGAGGGCCAACACACTGTAAACCTGTGATTAAGGTCACATTTTTCAGTCCATAGACATACAAGCTTTATATGTTTGCGTTCAGAACAAATTTATCTATCTGGTGATGTGTTCAGATTGAAGATGGGACGCATGGTTTGGGATTTGGAAGGATTTGTTTGAGAAAGTTTCAAGCCATTCTGCTCTGTGTGTCAGATGCATGCAGTCCTTAATTAGCATAACAAAGGCTTCACTCTGACAGTCTGTGTGTCAGAGTGAAGTGTGTATGTGTGTGGTCACACACACATGAGGTTTTAAATTACTTTAAAAATGACCTTAAAAGTATTTCCATGTATTTTATCAATTTTATGTCTCTGAAACCAAGAGACTGACCTGGAGGGTTGCAGTAAATCACCTCATTTCAAGTACAAGTCAGTAACAGTGTTACAAACATCAGGAAAGAATATACTTCTTTGAGGAAATGTTACATTCAACAACACAGTAGTCTCATCAAACACCTTTCTTTTGATGTAATTGACAGAAAAATTAAATGTAGTCTTTTTGATGCATACAACATTATGTATACTGAGTGCAATCTGTAACTCCCTCTGCCAAAAACAGGAAGTATGTAAACATGTGAGATATGTCAAAATGTCAGCAAACACTCTCTCTCTCCCTCCCTGTCCCCCCATCTCTCTGTCTCGTGTCCTGTTACTGCATGTCACTAACTCGGCCATACTGCATGTCAGTAACTCGGCCTCTTCTCCAGAGCCTTTGTGCTCCAGTGTCTCTCAGGTTGACTTCTATCACAGCGGTGCCTGGATAGTGTGATGTGTGAGGTCGAAATATAACCTCACAATACCTTCAAACGCACCCTTTACATGTGACATTGAGCTTGACAATGATTGCATACATTAGTTGTATACCCAAGCTTTTAACAGATGAAGAGGTTTTAAATTATTGTAAAAATAACCATAAATGTATTTCCATTTATTTGCACTATTTTGATTTCTCTTAATTCAAGTGATTGATGTGGAGGGTTAGAGCAAATTACACAATTTCAAGTGCAAGTCAATCATAGGAAAGAATCTATTTCTTTGAGGAAATGATATATGAAAAATTACAAGCTATTTTGTTTAATAACTGGTGAGTCTTTGTAAAATCATTGTCTTTGTTATTGACTGCCCTTTATAATTCATGATTTTTCCATGGTAATGTTCTGGTATTGTGTTAAAATTTTGTTTGTAGTTATGCATTGTTGTATTTGCAGTATAATGTTTACATAGCAAACCAGAGTGAAGTGTGTGTGTGTGTGTGTGTGTGTGTGTGTGTGTGTGGTCACACAGACATGACAGTATAACATTTACCAAACTCATTCCTAAAACTCTGAAAGAAATGCCTGATACCAAAAACCTGTAAATACAAGATGTCCTGGTGAAAGTCTTTAACTCATGAAGAATGGGAATATATGTAGTCCTGCTCACTTTCTGCACTGACATTAACTAGTATATATTTGTGTGTGATTGCTGCACTTAGATCCTCAAAGCAGCCAGTTCACATCACTCAAATTTTCACTAGGTCACATGAATTCAAGTGAATATGGATGTGTTGTTTGATCATCACACATGTCAAAGTTTCATTTGGTCACATGGCTTATGTCTACAGCTTTCAAAATATACGCTCACACCACCTTCATAAGAACCCTTTACAGTTTTTAAAATTGAGTTAGACTTATGATTCTGGCTATTGTGGTACAACATGTGGGAAGTATATATTAGTATCTGATGGTATACTAATGTGACAATAATCATATGTGTATAATAACAGTAGAAGTATGGCACACACAGACAGACACGGACACACACAGACACACAAAGACACAGAGACACACAGACACATACACACACACACACTCCACTGCCCCCCCCCCTCTATCTATCTCTCTCTCTCTCTCTCCCCCCTCTGTCCTCTTTCTCCCTTCTCTCCCTCTCTGCATGTCGCTTACTCGGCCGTCTATGTCTGTCTGTCTGTGTTTCTCATACTTCTGCTGTTATTATACACATATGATTAGTGTCACATATGTATACAATCAGATATTAATTCAACATATTGTACTATAGTTGCCAGAATTATAATTATCATACTATTACTTTTATTAATGTTGTTGTAAGCTACATTATGTGCAATAAACATTTTGGAGCTACTTTGACAGACTGACAGTCTGATCCTTGTGCACAGTTTTTTTAAGACAAATAAATATAAACACGACAGAGGTTTGATTTGATCATCACACATGTCAAAGTTTCATGAGGTCACATGGCTTATGTCTATAACTTTCAAAATATACGCTCACACCACCTTCATAAGAACCCTTTACAGTTTTTAAAATTGAGTTTGACTTATGATTCTGGCTATTGTGGTACAACATGTGGGAAGTATATATTAATATCTGATAGTATACATATGTGACAATAATCATATGTGTGTAATAACAGGAGAAGTATGGCACACACAGACAGACACGGACACACACAGACACACAGACACACACACACACACACACACACACACACACACACACACTCCACTCCCTATCCTCTCTCTCTCTCTCTCTCTCTCTCTGTCTCTCTCTCTCCCCTCTGTCCTCTTTCTCTCGTCTCTCCCTCTCTGCATGTTGAGAACTCGGCCGTCTATGTCTGTCTGTGTGTGTCATACTGCTAGTGTTATTATACACATATTATTAGTGTCACATATGTATACAATCAGATTTTAATTCAACATTTGTAGGTCTTAGTTTATATTTGTGTCTGTTTGCTGCACTTAGATCCTCAAAGCAGCCGGTACACATCACTCAAGCTTTCACTAGGTCACATGATTGCAAATGAATATGGATGTGTTGTTTGATCATCACACATGTCAAAGTGTCATTAGGTCACATGGCTTGTGTCTACAAGTTTCAAAGTATAAGCTCACACCACCTTCATAAGAACCTTGCATTTTTAACCCTGCGGGCCCCCTTATAAAAAATCACACCTGTCCCCTTCGGAAAGGTGTGAACAACAGAAAAATATTAAATATTAACATATTTCTCTACATTTTTTTGCTTAAATCTTTTAAGCAACTTGATCTCAGATTATGCATATCAAATATTCATTCCTTTTGAGGATTTTCACAATATATTTGCCATTTTATTTACATGAAGTCACTGTTACTTTAATGGAAAAAAAACATGAATTAAGATTAACTATATAATAAATGTTGGATGGATTTTTTTATTTTATTTATCACAGTCTGTGATATGTGAATGATAAATAACAACACCAATTTTGATGCATTATCATTTTTGGGGGCAGTTTCTATTTTTTCAATAAAAATACACACTGTTCCCCTCCAGGACTTTTTTTGTCTTTGTTGAAAAACAACCATAAAAATATTAATTTTTTTTTTTTGATTTTTAACTCCTAGGCAGAGTATACATACCAAATATTCATTGTGGGTGTATGTATGAGAGAGAAAGACAGGGAGAGAGAGAGATAAAGAGAGAAAGAGAGGAGAGAGAGAGAGAGAGAGAGAGAGAGAGAGAGAGAGAGAGAGAGAGAGAGAGAGATGGAGAAAAATAATAATGTAACCTTAAAGCAACCTGCAGCTCATAATTTGTAATTTTTAGCGACACAATTACACACACACACACAAATTCCACTCCCTGTCCCCCCTCTCTGTCTGTCTTTCTCCCCCCTCTGTCCTCTTTCTCCCTTCTCTCCCTCTCTGCATGTCGTTAACTTGGCCGTCGGTGTCTGTGTGTGTCATACTTCTACTGTTATAATACACATATGATTAGTGTCACATATGTATACAATCAGATATTAATTCAGCATTTGTAGGTCTTAGTATATATTTGTTTCTGTTTGCTGCACTTAGACCCTCTCAACAGCCGGTACATATCACTCAAGCTTTCACTAGGTCACATGATTTCAAATGAATATGGATGTGTTGTTTGATCATCACACATGTCAAAGTTTCATTAGGTCACATGGCTTATGTCTACAGCTTTCAAAATATATGTTCACACCACCTTCATAAGAACCCTTTACAGTTTTTAAAATTGAGTTTGACTTATGATTCTGGCTATTGTGGTACAAGATGTCGGAAGCATATATTAATATTTGATAGCATACATATGTGACAATAATCATATGTGTATAATAACAGTAGAAGTATGGCACACACAGACAGACAGAGACACAGAGACACACACTCCACTCCCTGCCCCCCCCCTCCCCCCTCTGTCCTCTTTCTCCCTTCTCTCCCTCTCTGTATGTGGCTAACTCGGCCGTCTATGTCTGTCTGTCTGTCTGTGTCATACTTCTACTGTTATTATACAAATATGATAAGTGTCACATATGTATACAATCAGATATTAATTCAACATATTGTACTATAATTGCCAGAATTATAATTATAATATTATTACTTTTATTAATGTTGTTGTAAGCTACATTATGTGCAATAAACATTTCAGAGCTGCTCTGACAGACTGACAGTCTGATCCTTGTGCACAGTGTCATTAAAACAAATAAATATAAACACGACAGAGGTTTGATTTGAGCTGAGGATAATTCATGCAGTGTAATATTTGAACGTTAAGACAAAAAGTGATGTTCAAAGAAATGACTGATCTGCATAAATTCAGTAACTTAAGACAGTCCTGAGTAACAAAGAAATATGCAGCAGGTTAACTTCTATTACAGCGGTGCCTGGATAGTGTGACGTGTGAGGTTGTGTTGCTGCTGTAGTGTGAAATGACTCCTGCTGATTCTGTTAACATTAGTCATTAGTCAAACTGAGCTTGAAGTGCCTGTGCTGTCACCTAAGTACGTGGTCATTAATTAGCATAACAATGGCTTCACTCTGACAGACACAGGCCTGTGTGTGTTTGTGTGTGTGTGTTGTTTGATCATCGCACATGTCAAAGTTTCATTAGGTCACATGGCTTACGTCTGCAACTTAAGCTGGGGGATGACAGCGGGGGGCCGAGGTCCCTCCCAACGCTGCTTGCAGCTTTAATTAAATAATGTGACAGTACCGCTGTGGATCAAGGAAAAGGTGAACTTAACTGTTACAAGTCAAGTTGAAAATGAAAAGAGATAGTTGAATTTCCAGTGCAACACACTAAGTTTAGTAACAGGGAGAAATTACAGTAGAGATGGTTGACATGAGAAACCATAATATGAAAATAACACTTCATGTTTAACTTTCAGCGCTTGGTACAGCAGTCTCTTCACTCAGTGAGTGAAGTCCAAATCATGGTATGGGTGAAGGAATATAATATCTATATCTTACTATATAATGACGAAAACTCTGTCTGTGGGTGTGTCTGTCTGTGTCTCTGTTCCACATTTTTTTCCTCACTGACTTGGTCAATCCATGTGAAATTTGGCACAGTGGTAGAGGGTAGAGTTCTCAATTTCAACCCGAGCCCAAGCCGACCCGAATAAGCCCGACGGGTCGGGTCAGTTTGGGCCGACTAATTAAGTTAATTGGGGCGGGCTGAGTCGGGCTTGGACAGCGGAGAGAGAGAGAAAAAAAGTGTGTCTGTCAGAGAAGCGCACTGTGTGAGGATGCGACAGCAGCACTAACACACAATGCTGCTGTCCATGGTTCTCACTTCTGAGCAGCCTGTGAGGAAGAGAATATGCATGTCTGTTAAGATTATTCCAAATCCATTCATTATTCAATGTTATGTTGTTGATATTTGAAGGTTATAGTTATCGTTTTTAATAAAGTGTTCGAGTTGAAGTTGAAGTATTGTCTGCTGTGTGTGTGTGTGTGTGTGTGTGTGTGTGTGTGTGTGTGTGTGTAAGGGGCTGAAAATAGGGCTATAATAATTAAGCAAGAAGAAAATGCGAATTATAGGCTAAAAATAAAGAATGCTGAATTCCGTTCTGATGAAAAAAATAATAATATTAAAACAAGATATGCTGCTGTGAAGTGTGAGCGAAGTTCAGTCAGTCAGCGTGCAGGTGCAGGAAAAGTGTTGAGAAACAAATTTGCCTCAAGAACCCATAACTTCCGGTTGTATAGATTTTCCGCCATTTTTTACGTAAAACACTTAAACACTTTAACACACTTAAAATTGACCTCTTCGACCTAGGAAGTTTGACCGATCTGCATGAAACTCTGTGAACATAATCTAGGGACCAATATCTAAAGTTCCCCCTTGGCAAAAGTTGGAAAACTTAGGAAAACTGAGCTTCTATAAGGCAATGAATATTGCGGAGGGCGTGACTCATCACATAAAGGTGTAGAACATCTCAAGGGTTTCACCGATCACCACGCAACTTTGTAGGCATATGACCACACATAATCTGAGGGGACCTCTCCATTATTGACCCGATCAAACAAAATGGGGGTGCTAGAGAGCTAATTTCTTATCTAGACCTAACCGCCATATCAATTTTTACTTAACTTGGTAGATATGTAGAACAGGGTGCCTCAAGGTGACTGGAGAAATTTAACTCTAATTGGCAACTGGGTGGCACTATAATAACAGAAAAATACTTAAAAATGGCTAAAATGCGACCGTTCGCTGTGGCTCCCCCTGTGGCCGAATGTTTGGGGGGTTTCTTCTAATTTTTGATATGACTAAGTCATGGTATGGTATGCTGTACATAATCATGGAAACTGTCAGTGTGTCATTCTGTCAGTCAGTCATTCCATCTGTCCCACGTTTTTCTACTCCCTGACGTGGTCAATCTATGTGAAAGTAGGCATTGAAGAATGGCATAGGTAGAAGGTGAAAAAGCTACCAATGGGTATGGACTAGTACATTTTTATTTATATATATATATATATATATATATATATATATATATATATATATATATATATATATATATATGTAGAGAGAGAGAGAGAGAGAGAGAGACGTGCACCTCTAGCAATATTTCAGCATGTTCCAGTTCTTTTTTATTTAGGAAAATCTCTCCCTTAGAGGTCCAGAACACCATCAATGAATTGAAAATGAACAGTAACATAGGACTTGATGGTCTGGTTCATCAAACTAGCTTCACATGTTATAATATATCCACTTGCTGATTTATTTAACCTTTCACTGTCCACCTGTGAGTTACCAGCTGTCTGGAAATCCACGTCACTCCACTCCATTAAAGGTAGTGATGTACTTGACACCAATAATTACAGGCCAATTTCAGTCATTTGTTCCATCGCTAAAGTATTTGAAAAGTTAATTTATAATCAACTCTCCCATCAATAATATATTATCACCATTCCAGTCTGACTTTAGGTCTAATTACTCAACAACAACTGCCCTCCTAAAGTTTATGAATGATGTGTTCTCTGCTGCAGATAATGGTGAGATCACTGGTGCGATATTAATTGATTTAACTAAAGCCTTTGATTTTGTTGATCGTTATTTGCTGTTAGACAAACTTTACAATATAGGCCTTTCTCTAAATGCAATTCAGTGGTTTAGCTCATACCTTCACAACAGAAAACAGTGTGTTGTCTTGAATGGATTTCAGTCTGATCTGCTTATTCAGCAACGTGGTGTTTCCCAGCGGTCAACGTTCGGCCCCCTGTTATTTTCTATATATGTAAATGATCTACCATCATGTCTTGCTACATGCTGTGTTCAACTTTATGCCGATGACACCGTCATATATACATCCCTGTCTGACATACCAAAAATTCAATCCTCTCTTCAATCTGATTTCACCTCAGTTCAGGAATGGTTATTTTGTAATAAACTTCTTCTCAATAAATCAAAATCCTATATCATGATATTTGGTACCAAGCAAAAATTGAAATCCAAACCTGGTTGTTGTGTTATAAATTGTAATGACGTTGACAGTTTTAAATATCTCAGTGTATGGCTAGATTCTGAACTTACTTTTCGCTCCTGTAACTGTTTTACATTCAATGTCCGCAAAAAACTTGCCACTCAACTGATACTTCCAATCATGGATTATTGTGATGTCATATATCAAACTGCTCACAAATCTGATCTTGCTTCACTTAACACAACCTATAACAGACTCTGCAGATTTGTCCTAGGTTGCCCTTACTTCACCCATCACTGCACAATGTATAATAGACTCGACTGGCCATCATTGAATCTGAGAAGACATATGCACTGGTTACATTTTATACATAAATGTATTTATTTTAATTATCCACCTTATTTACAGCAGTTTCTTATACCGTATACATCAAATTATCATATTAGACATTCTACCCATCTCTATTTTTCTGTTCCTAAAGTCAAATCATTCAGCGATCATTTATATTTAAAGCACCAACAGATTGGAATAATTTACCAGCTAACATCAGATCTATTTCATTGTTTGTTATTTTCAAGAGTCATTTGTCTTCTCACTTTAAGGTGGCCTGTTATTGTTTTCATTGAAACTGTGTGACCTCTCTGATTTGGTGATTTAATCATATACATTATTTGCTGTTGTTTCAGTGTTGGCCATTGTGGCCTTCTTATGGTTGTATTGTCCTAATGTTGTCATGATGTTAAACAAGCAGACACTTTAGCACTTGTAACAAGACGCTGGTTACTGTTGAACATCCTGGAGAGAAACACAAGAGGGTTATGATCTGGGCAGACAGGACAGGAGTGCAACACAGCATACCTTTTAGGCTCTCAAAGGATTGTGTACACTCACCAGTCCAAATAAAAGGTTTTGAAGGACTGGTTAAAGCAGTCAGTGGGGCTGTTACAGAGGAAAAGTTTTTGCAGAACCGCTGATAGTATCCAGACATCCCAATGAAACGTCGCAGCTCTCTCCTGGTGGTCAGTACAGGAAATGCAGCAATGGCCTTGACCTTTGCATCTGTGGGGCACACTTGTCCTCGACCAACCTGCTGGCCGAGGTAGAGGACAGTACCCTTTCCAAACTCACATTTGGCAAGGTTGAGTGTTAAAGAGGCATGTGACAGGCTTTTGAAAACTTCCCTCAATGTAGCTATGTGGCTAGCCCAGTCAGCAGAATACACAACAATATCATCCAGATATGCCTTGCAGTTCTTAACATCTCCTAATACTTTGTTTACCAACCTCTGAAAAGTAGCAGGAGCGTTACACAGACCGAAGGGCATGACTGTGTACTGCAGGAAACTGTCAGGGGTCACGAAAGCTGAAATGTCAGATGCACGTGGGGTTAAAGGAACTTGCCAGTATCCTTTTAACGTGTCAAGTTTACTGATGAATGTTGCAGGACCAATTTCATCAATACAATCATCAATAAGGGGCAATGGATGGGCATCTGGAACGGTTACTGTGTTCACTTTGCGGAAGTCAGTGCAGAACCTGGGACTTCCATCAGACTTTGTATCAAGGAGACAAGGAGTACTCCATGGACTTGAACTGGGTACTGCAAATCCATTTTCCACAAGATAGTCAACTTCCTTCTTCAGGACTTCCCTCTTAGCTGGACTAACCCGATAGGCATGCTGCTTTATTGGTTTTGGGTTAGTTAGGACGATGTCATGAGTTATGACTGAAGTTTGAGAGGGAATGTCATTAAACAGACATGGGAAACCACAGATGAGTTTATCAACATCATTACGCTGGTCATCAGGGAGGTGAGACAGGTAGTGAGACAAGTTGGACAAGACTTCTGTGTTGCTTAATCTTGCCCCCTGTGGTGTGGCACTACACATCACTAAGTCATCATCATCATCACCAGGAGAGCTCACCTTACAAATGGATGCCACAGGTGAGACTACAGCTTTCACTTCCTGGACTGAGGAGGCCTCACTCTTTTCATCACGGGAGCGGTACAGCTTCATCATGTTGATATGGCACATTCTGGTCTGTCGCCTGCGATCAGGGGTTTTGATGACAGTTGGTTTCACTGAGTTTTTTCTGCACAACATAAGGACCAGAAAATTTAGTGGAGAGGGCAGAACCAGGTACAGGCAAAAACAGCAAAACTTTGTCACCTGGCTGAAACGAATGAGCTACTGCTTTCTGATCATAGCGTTGCTTCATCTTTGCCTGAGTAGAGGCCAGGGCATCTCTAGCCAGAGAACAGGCTATTTGGAGGCGATCTTTGAGCTTGGTGACATACTCTGGAATACTCTTGACTCCTGTTTCTGGTATGACCAGTTGCTCCTTGAGGACCTTTAAAGGGCCCCTAACCTCATGTCTGAACACTAGTTCAGCCGGAGTGAAACCTAGTGACTCCTGTACAGCCTCACGGGTGGCAAACAAAACAAGTGGAACACCTTCATCCCAATCCTTCTGTGATTCATTGCAGTATTTGTGCAACATAGACTTCATGGTTTGATGAAATCTCTCTAGCGCCCCTTGGCTTTCAGGATGGTAGGGACTAGAGGTGACATGAGTAATGCCTAATGTTTTCAGTACTTGAGCAAATACCTTGGACTTGAAATAGGTGCCTCGATCGGTGTGCACTACCTTTGGTAGACCAAATATCGAGAAGAATTTTACCAGGGCTTTGGTAATGACTGGAGCTGTGATTTTCCGTAGTGGAATGGCTTCAGGGAACCTGGTGGACACACACACATAATGGTTAGCAGAAACTGATTTCCAGCCCTGGACTTTGGCAATGGTCCCACACAATCAACAAGTACATTTTCTAATGGCTCACCCATTACTGGAATGGGGCAGAGTGGAGCTGGGGGAATCACCTGGTTTGGTTTTCCAGCAACTTGACACACATGGCAAGTACGACAGTGCTGAACAACATCCGACTTGAGTCCAGGCCAAAAGAAATGTTGAAGGACTCTGTCATAAGTTTTGGTGATTCCCATGTGTCCTGACCATGGATGGTCATGAGCTAAAGATAGTACCTGTGAATGGTAGGTTGTAGGCACAACAACCTGATAAGTTGCACAGTCCACATCTTCAAAAACCTCACCAGCCCAGCGATGCATCAACAAGCCATCATCAAGTACATAGGCCACCTTCTTCTTCTTGGCTTCATCCTGGCTAATAACAGAGGAAAGACACTTTGAAAGGGTTTCATCACCTTTCTGTGCTGCGATGAACGCTTCCCGAGTGGCTGGCAGCTTCACAACCACTGGACTGGAGGGGGATGGCTCCGTGTCAGCAAGTTTAGCTTCAGGCTGACCTTTTGACCTAGTCATCACAACTTCAGGAGACTGTTCTGTAGCCAAAAAAGAATCAGACAAGTCAAGTTCATATTTCTTTGACTGGGCCCGCGTAACCACACATGCAGGGAATATGTCAGGAAGTATCTGTGCTGAGTCAGAGTCAGTGTTCGAACCAGGACTATCCAGTACCTCTGGGACTGGATCATTAGGTCATCTAGGTCATTACTGAGGATGAAATCAACACCTTTGATGGGCAATACAGGGAGCACAGCAACCTTAAAGTACCCACTGACCAGGGGTGACTGAACACGGACATGGTGCAAAGGTGCAGGTACAAAAGGCATTCCAACCCCTTGAACAATCACACTTGAGTGACATGAAGATATAGATGATAAGGGTAGGATGGCTTCCCGAATAATAGACTGGGAGCCCCCTGTATCTCTCAACATCGTTACTGATTGCTGATATTTTGGATCTTCTGATAGTGAAACAAAACCCTCTAGAATGAATGGTTTGAAACAGGGGTCAGGTTCATCGTCATTTTGCAACATTTCAATGTCTGGTAGTGACACACTCTTCAGCAAGCCCATGCCTTTTGGTTGTGGTAAGCTAGGTGGATACTGTTGCTTACGCTTCAGAGAAAGACAGTCAGCAATCACATGACCCCTCTTATGACAGTAGAAGCACTCACGATTCTCACGAGGTGGTGACGGTGGCCCCTTAACCTTGTCAAAAGGAGGGCAGCCAGGATCAGGTCTCACTGGGCGTGATACTGAGTTTCTGTCTGGTCGGGAGGAAGACACAAACACATTTTTATGGGTTAGCACAAATTCATCTGCCAACACAGCTGCTTTGGACAATGAAGTCACCTTCTGCTCATTTAAGAACATCACCATCTTCTCTGGTAAGGCACTCTTAAAGTCTTCCAAGAGCATTAACTGACGAAGGGCTTCAAAACTGTTCGTAACCTCATTGGCGGCACACCACTTGTCAAAGAGAACCCCTTTCTCACGAGCAAATTCAACAAATGTTTGTCCACTGGACTTTTTATGGTTCCGGAACTTCTGCCTATATGCCTCTGGCACAAGCTCATAAGCACGCAAAATTGCTTCTTTGAGCACATCATACTGCAAGCTGTCCTCTAAGAGGAGAGACGACACAACCTCCTGCGCTTTCCCCACTAGCTTGCATTGGAGAAGGATAGGCCACATGTCCTTAGGCCAGTCTACTGCTGTGGTGATTCTTTCAAATCCATTAAAGTAGGAGTCAACTTCTGACTCCTGAAAAGTTGGCACTAAAGCAATATTTTTGCTGACATCAAAACCCTTTTTGTGTAGGTTTGTCTTTGAGGGTGCAGGATTATCAAATGTGTGTGCTGTCTGTTCAACAGAGATTCTCATAGCCTCCACTTCAAGCTGCCGTAACTTGACTTCTTTCTCAGCTTCTATCTCTAGCCTACGAATCTGTAGTTTGAGGTCATATTCTGCCTTACGCTCCTTTTCTTGTGCCTCCAGCTGAAGGCGGGCTAAGTGAACCTTAACTTTGACATCACCACTTCAACCACTCAACTGTGGAGAGAAAGGCTCAAAACGAGGCATAGTTGTAGGAGCCTCATGTACAAGCACACCACCCTGAGGTGTAGCCAAGTTAGCTTCTTCCCCCCGACTATCTACAAGAGGGGAAGCACATGGTCCTGTGGAAGGAACATCAGATGAAACTTCAGCCACCTGCTGGGCTGAGGTATCAGAAACTTCAAGAACCCTTAACTCAATTAGTTTTTCCAACACCCTATTTTTGATTTCTTTCTTAACCCCATACTTTTGTACAGAAATGTTAAAGTGTGCTGCAATACATAACAGATCATCTTTACGGCATGCATCAACCTTCTCAAGGGTAGGATTGTCAATAAACGCTTGTAAATTGAAAACCATCTTTACTACTACTGCCACAACCACAGTGACTCATCAATTTTGATTGTCCTTTAGCTCAGGGAAAAAAGATCCCAGACGAGCCCCCATTTGTGTTATGTCTCCCTTGATGGCAAGATAGAAAGGAGACATCAACACAACAATCAAAAAATAAGATGGAGTCAGAGCGGGTGTATACACAAAGAAAATGGTTTATTGGATAATTAAATCTACTAACAAAAGATCACAATTGTGGAGGAGGGTGGGACAAGGTGGTTGTGCCAAATAAACAGAAAGAGTTACAATAAAACTGGACCTAAACTGAGTCTGAACTTTAAATAAAACTCAAACAAAAACCTGACTCTCTTATCTAAAAAAAGAAGCTTAACCAAAAATAAATACAGAGGTGGCACCAACCCTAAAAGCTAGTGTTTTACAACAATGGATACCTACGTGAATGAAGAAATGTAAAGGGTACCCCATCTTACCTATGTCCACAAACCTCACTCCACAAGACCTTGTTTTGTGCATCTAAATTCACCCAACATGTACAGCAGCTCTAGCAGGCAGAGGAGAAGAGCGTGATCACTGCAGGCATGGTCCTTTTATGCAAGAGCTCTGGATGTGATTGGCTAGTCTGCAAGCACCCACACACTACAGGTGTAGGCCAATCAGGTTGATAGCACCTGCAGAGCAGAGAGGAGGAGAGAGAGAGAAGACCAGGAGGGAAAAACAGACACACAAACACAACTGCACTTTGCCCCTGCCTGGCATGTAACACCACCTCAGCTGAACCAGTAGACGTCGATATCATTAACACCAAGGCTGTTCCCCATGGTCTCTGTCGCTCTCTCAGCCCCAAGCCAGATGTAGCTGTCTCCAGTGAACCAGACAGTGGCTGGATGGGAAAAAACATTTTAATACTGAGGAATGTATCATATTGTATGCTACTGAGAAAAAAAAAACATAAGAAAAAGCATGTAGATGAGCTCCACACAGTTATCTGCAAATACACTGTTTTACACTAAACAGCAACTGAAAAGTAACTATTACTCACTTCTGTGGTTTTGTGTTGGTGAATATGAAATGATGTAGCTCTCAGTGATGGTACATTTTCTCAAAGACAAAGAAAAAAATTATTCCAGCAGATGTTTTTGATGACTGTCATCAACAATGAAATGAACACCACCTGCATGCAAAGAAAAAAAAAAAGCCTGACCTTAACCAACGTTAATATTAACACACACAGTCACATTAGTGTTGCCTTAACTGAGTTAAATAAACTAAATTTCATCTACTAGCTTTGAGCTATCAGCACACTAAGATGCCTAACGTATTAACCGCTGAGTTATTGCAGTTATGCTATCTACACAAAATAAACTTTACCCTTAACTTACACACGGTAACAGGGCCAGCCCAAGCCTCCATGGGGCCCTAAGCAAAATTTGATTTTGGGGACCTCTATTACTGCCAATAATACTGATTATTGATTATTCACACACCTACTATAAGTTATTTCATGTTCTACTTGGTCATGACTTGTAAAACTAGAGGTGAGAACTTTTTGTTGTAGTTAGATTGTAATCCACAATGATTAACGCCATGGAAGCAGACAACAGATTTGCAGACTTGCAGAAAAATCTTTCAATTAATATTTGGCAAAGTCAGCAACTCCCCCTACTGGTCACACAGAGAATCAATACATAAAACCTCAAAGAGCAGCCTGGTATGTTTTACCCATCTATGGTTTTTAATCTGAAATGGTAGCAAATTCAGCTACAGGAGCAGCCTGGCGTTGATTTCACTTAATATTCAAAGTGATATACTACTAAGCGGGATATCAAATGTCATCTAGGCCAACTAAAAGTAAAAAAAAATAAACCAGTCTTTACTGTAAACACATCTGCTTTATTTTTTTTTGTTTGTTTTAAATAAACTGCAACAGCAAATGTACAAAAACAGACAGTATTAAATAAAACTAGAACTGCAAGCAGTTATGAACAGGGGCCAAGCCTCCCCGCGCAACTCGGCCCCCGTGCCCCACGGAGCCCACGGAAGTCGGCCCCAAAGCACGACGGGCTCAGGGAGAGCGCAGGGACGCGGGCCGACGTCCGAGCCGCGGTATTTGCTGTAATGGGAAATGTGTCGGAAGTGTGAAAGGCTGAATGTGTGGCAATTTGGATTTGTTGTAATAAATCATGCCCACTTTGACCAATCATTACTCAACTTTATGTCCGGCCTCAGGAGTGACCCCACATCACACTCACCAAATTTTGTTCAAATCTTGTACTTGAGATTTGATGTTTGTGGGTTTTTAGCACCCCCCCCCCCCATTAGCTGATTTGCACCAAATTTGGCACAGAGCCTCTGGATGACCTCCAGAACAAGTGAATTAAGTTTGATGTTAAAGCATTTACTTTGACCAAAATATGAAACAATATGTGTTTTTTAGCTAGCAAAAAAGATTGTTTGGTTATAACTAGCGCATTTTTTGGAGTGCCAACATTCTTTTGATAACTTTTGATCAGACAAATCTGGAGATTCTATGTGCAAAGTTTCACACAGATGGCGCTTAAACTGTAGGAGTAGTTCGAAAAAGTAGGTTTTGGATATGTGGTGACTTAGCAAGGGAAAATTGCAGCAGAAGTGGGCGGGGCCTATGTCAGAAAACCCACCTCTATTCAGGAAATACATTGCACTGATGTCCATGAATGTGTTGTTTAAAATGTGGAAGTTACAGGTAAAATCGCATTTGCATCTGTTATAGCGACAGCTATAGACCCATTTGCACCAAATTTGCCATAGAGCCTCTTGATGGCCTAGGGAACAAGTGACTTAAGTTTGATGCTGAAAGCATTTATTTTGACCAAAATATGAAACAATATGTGTTTTTTAGCTGGCAAAAAAAAAAAAAAATAGTTTGATTATAACTAGCGCATTTTTTGGAGTGCCAACATTCTTTTGATAACTTTTGATCAGACACATCTGGAGATTCTATGTGCAAAGTTTCATGCATCCATTATAGCACCACCTAGTGGAGCATATGCACAATTTTTGGTATGGAAGATCTGTGTCCTATTCTATATGTACCCTATAAATTTCACAGCCCTCAGCATAATAGTTCAGCGGTAGTAAATGTTTGTAGTTTATCCTATAATAAGCCACGCCCACATTGACCAGTCATGACCACCTTCAATATATGGCCTCAGGAATGGCCCTACATCATACTGACTGAATTTCGTAGAAATGGGTGTAGCCGTTTAAGAGATATAAACTTCCCATATTTGTAGCGCCTCCTAGTGGCCAACATTCGCCAAATTCGGCTCATACCTTCACAGTGTCATGCCAACTAAGGATCTGATTTTTGGTGTTGATAGCATTAAGTTTGACTGAGATATGCAACAGTTTACATTTTTATAGCTAGCTACACACATTTGTTTATTAATAATTTGTGGAATTTTTGATGGAACAAAATTCTTTTTAGATCAGGTCCAGGTGAAGAGTGTACGTGCCAAGTTTCACGCAGATCGGACAAAATCCCAAGGAGAAGTTAAAAAAAGTAGGTTTCGTAGTTTTTGCGGAAAAAAAATTATAGGCGGAAGTGGGCGTGGCCATTGCAAAGTGATTCAGCTTTATTCAGGGAATCTGGAGATATAATATTTTTGAATGTACGACATACGGTGTGGGAGTTATAGGCCAAAACGCGTTGGCCTTGGTTATAGTGCCCCTGCAGGCAGACATATGTATTTTTTTGCATCTGAGGTACATGCAGGGGTCTGGACCAACCCTCCAAATTGCACCACCCTCCCTTGCACGGTTTAGCCTGCAGCACCACTTTTATCAACGGAAGAATAAAAATAGAGAAAAACTATGAAAATCTTTACAAAAACAATAGGGTTCCTAGCACCGCTGGTCCTAGGAAATGCTTCTGCTTGCATACGCATTCCCCGAGGCCCCTCAGGCTTGGCCCCCTAATTAAAAAAGATATCAAACAAATACTTTAAAAATGATGTAAATGAACAGTGGTACCTGAAACAAGGTAACAAACATGGTTTATAAATAAAATAAAATTACAAAGGCTGTTTTGTTGTTAACTTACCAGGTAGAGCTGAGGTTGTAGCAGACACAGAGGGGACAGTGGGCACAGAGGATGGGTCAGAGGATGGAGATGGATCTAAGATGAAAAACAACAACAACAACAACAACAACAACAAAAGCTAGCCATGTTAGATGTCATATTACACTTGAAAATTATGCTGCTTATTTTCTAAATAAATAACCAGTAAAATATAGGGAAATTAAATTAATATTTTTGGACAAAATGTTTCATCTCATAATGTTCTGCAGTACACTGAGCAATTACAAAGGCTGTTTTGTTAACTTACCAGGTAGAGCTGAGGTTGTAGCAGACACAGAGGAGACAGTGGGCACAGAGGATGGAGATGGATCTAGGATGAAAAACATGTCCCTTGTCACATCAATCAATCAATCAATCAATCAATCAATCAATCAATCAATTTTATTTATAAAGCCCAATATCACAAATCACAATTTGCCTCACAGGGCTTTACAGCATACGACATCCCTCTGTCCTTATGACCCTCACAGCGGATAAGGAAAAACCCCTTTAACAGGGGGAAAAAAACGTTAGAAGCCTCAGGAAGAGCAACTGAGGAGGGATCCCTCTTCCAGGACGGACAGACGTGCAATAGATGTCGTACAGAACAGATCAGCATAATAAATTAGCAGTAATCCGTATGACACAATGAACAGGATGAACATTTGATGAGAGAAAACCTCTCCAAACAAAGCAAACACCTGGACCAGAAACTGGAACAGAGAAACCAGTCTGCTGCACTCTAAGAAACAAAACAGAAAAAAACTGTTTTTCTCTGAGCAGAAGGGACGGGTGTCAACAACATTTGGATTTATCACAGAAACAAAAGAATGAACAGCGACAATACCATGTAGAAGCCTCCACTGTAAATCTCCAGCCCTTCTAGTTAACGGTGGTTTGTACAGTGCTCTCCACTCAGGCCTCTGAGCCTCCGTCAGGTTTAAATGAGCTCTCCATGGAGTATCTACTCAATCTTTAAGTTTGTTCTGGTTTAACACTTTAACACATAAAAAATACATTGTTTTACCTACCATAGAACTCAGTTTATAGTCAACACCTGAATTCAGTTTGAGCAGAAAACCAACATCACATTTAAAGTTTGGAACAATGTTCACCTGGGGGAAAGAATCAGAGCCATCAGGCTCTAACAGTCCATGATTAAACTCCCCCCAAAAAAACCCTTTAACGGGGAAAAAAAATGGTAGAAACCTCAGGAAGAGCAACTGAGGAGGGATCCCTCTTCCAGGACGGACAGACGTGCAATAGATGTCGTACAGAACAGATCAGCATAATAAATTAACAGTAATCAGCATGACACAATGAGAAAGAGAGAGAGAGAGAGAGAGAGAGATGCAGGTAATGACAGTAGCTTACAACAACATTATTGAAAGTAATAATATTATAGTTATAGTTCTGGCTACTGTGGTACAATATGTTGAAAGTATGTATTAATATCTGGCAGTATACATGTGTGACAATAGTCATATGTGTATAATAACAGTAGAAGTATGACTAATGACTAATGATGGCAGCAGCAGCAAGAAATCTGGCAGGACCACAGCAGCAGAAAAACCACACACATCATGCTGTCCAGGCACCGCTGCGATATGAGTTAATCTGAGAGACAGTGCAGCACAAAGGCTCCGGAGAAGAAGCCGAGTTAGTGACATCCAGAATGGCCGAGTTAGCAAGATGCAGTAATAGAATACGAGAGAGAGAGAGAGAGAGAGAGAGAGAGAGAGAGAGAAGGAGAGAAGGTGCCTGGTGTATTATGGGGGGTCCCCCGTCAGACTAGGCCTAAGTCAGCCTAACTAGGGGCTGGTACAGGGCAAGCCTGAGCCAGCCCTAACTATAAGCTTTATCAAAGAGGAAAGTCTTAAGTCTACTCTTAAATGTGGAGATGGTGTCTGCCTCCCGGACCGTAACAGGAAGATGATTCCACAGAAGAGGAGCCTGATAGCTGAAGGCTCTGGCTCCTGATCTACTTTTGGAGACTTTAGGGACCACAGTAACCCTGCGTTCTCAGAGCGCAGTGTTCTGGTGGGAAAATATGGCACTATGAGCTCTCTAAGATATGACGGAGCTTGACCATTTAGAGCTTTATAAGTTAACAGTAGGATTTTAAATTCAATTCTGGATTTTACAGGGAGCCAGTGCAGAGAAGTTGACAGAGAGATGTCGTATGCTGTAAAGCCCTGTGAGGCAAATTGTGATTTGTGATATTGGGGTTTATAAATAAAATTGAATTGAATTGAATAGAAGTTAAAACAGGAGAAATAGGATCTTGTTTCTTAGTTCCTGTTAGTACACGTGCTGCTGCATTCTGAATTAGCTGGAGAGTTTTTAAGGACTTACTAGAGCTACCTGATAATAGGGAGTTACAGTAATCCAGCCTTGAGGTAACAAAAGCATGGACCAATTTTTTTGCATTTTTTTCGGGTCAGGATAGGCCTAATTTTCACAATATTACGCAGATGAAAAAATGCAGTCTGTGAGGTTTGTTTTAAATGAGCATTAAAAGACAAATCTTGAACAAATGTTACTCCGAGGTTTCTTACGGTAGTGCTAGAGGCCAGAGCAATGCCATCTAAAGAAACTATGTCATCAGATAAAGAGTCTCTGAGTTTTTTGGGGCCAAGAACAATAACTTCAGTTTTGTCTGAATTTAACATCAAGAAATTGGTGCTCATCCAGGTTTTTATGTCTTTAAGGCAATTATGAAGTTCAGTTAATTGATTACTTTCTTCTGGCTTCATAGATAAATACAACTGTGTATCATCCGCATAACAATGGAAATTTATAGAGTGATTTCTAATGATGTCACCTAAAGGAAGCATATATAGAGTAAATAGGATTGGTCCGAGCACAGAACCTTGCGGAACTCCAAAACAAACTTTAATACGTAAGGATAATTCATTATGAACGTGAACAAACTGAAAATGATCAGAT
Source organism: Epinephelus fuscoguttatus (assembly GCF_011397635.1). NCBI lineage: Eukaryota > Metazoa > Chordata > Actinopteri > Perciformes > Serranidae > Epinephelus > Epinephelus fuscoguttatus. The sequence continues at coordinate 46,982,152 of NC_064759.1, read as the reverse complement.
AAATAAGATTTAAAGCAGCTTAGTGCAGAACCTTTTAGGCCAATTAAGTGTTCCAGTCCCTGCAGCAGAATTTGATGGTGTCAAATAGTGTCAAACGCTGTACTAAGATCTAATAAAACAAGTACAGAGACGAGTCCTTTGTCTGAAGCAATCAGAAGGTCATTTGTAATTTTAACTAGTGCTGTCTCAGTGCTATGATGCACTCTAAATCCTGACTGAAATTCCTCAAATAAATTATTATCATGGAGAAAATCACACAGCTGGTCTGCAACTACTTTCTCAAGGATCTTTGAAAGAAAGGGAAGATCAGATATTGGTCTATAGTTGGCTAACACCTCTGGATCCAGGGTGGGCTTTTTTAGGAGAGGTTTATTTACAGCTACCTTAAAAGATTGTGGTACATAGCTTGTTAATAAGGATATAATGATCATATCTAATATATGAGTGTTAACTAAAGGTAAGACCTCCTTAAGTAGCCTAGGTGGGATGGGGTCTAAGAGACACGTTGATGATTTAGATGAAGAAATCACTGCGGTCAATTCTTGAAGAGAAATTGGGGAGAAGCAATCTAAATATATATTACGTCTTACAGCTGTGTTTGAGGTTAGATAGGTGCTATCTGAGGACAGGAGGTCATGAATTTTGCCTCTAATAGTTAATAGGCTCAATGGAGCTTTGACTCCCAGTCAGCCTGGCTACAGTGCTGAGAAGCACTGGGGTTATTCTTGTTTTCTTCTATTAATGCTGAGTAATCGTTTGCTCTGGCATTGCGGAGGCCCCTCTTATACGTTTTGAGACTGTCTGCCCAGATTAAACGAGAATCTTCCAGTTTGGTTAATTGCCAATTCCTTTCAAATTTTTGCGATATTTGTTTTAACTTACGGGTTTGAGAGTTATACCAAGGAGTGAACTTTCTTTGCTTTGTTAACTTCTTTTTAAGATGAGCTACAGAGTCGAGTGTTGTTCGCAGCGAGCCTACAGCGCTATCGACAAGATGATCAATTCGGGAGAGGTTAAAGTCGGCACGGGAAACCTCTGTTACTGAAGGACATGGTATTTAATTTAACGACGGAGTAATCATTTCCTTAAATTTTGCGACAGCACTATCTGATAAACATCTAGTATAGTAACTGTTGCTGAGTGGCGTGTAATTGAGTAAAAAGAAATCAAAAGTAATCAAATAATGATCCGATAGCGAGGGATTCTGTGGAAAGACTGTTAGGTTATCAGTTTCAATTCCATACGTCAGAACTAGATCGAGGATATGGTTAAAACAGTGAGTGGGTTCATGTACACCCTGACTGAAGCCAATGGAGTCTCATAATGAGATAAACGCGGTTGCCAGGGAGTCATTATCAACGTCGACATGAATGTTAAAATCGCCTACAATAATAACTTTATCTGATTTAAGAACTAAACTGGATAAAAACTCTGAGAATTCAGATACAAATTCAGAGTACAGGCCAGGAGCACGGTACAGTATAATAAATAAAAGTGGCTGCAAGGTTTTCCAGGTCGGATGTAAAAGACTAAGAACAAGGCTTTCAAATGAATTATAATCTAGTTTAGGTTTAGGGCTGATTAACAGACTAGAGTTAAAAATGGCTGCAAAGCCCCCTCCTCAGCCACTGCCTCGAGGAATGTGGGTATTATTATGACTGGGAGGAGTGGATTCATTTAGACTAACATATTCATATTGACACAGCCAGGTTTCAGTGAGACTGAGTAAATCAATATGATTATCTGATATTAATTCGTTTACTAACACTGCTTTAGACGATAGAGACCTGGGGCTCTAGTTTCCCGGCGCAGCGCAGGATGGCGCAGGGTGGCGAACCCTGTGCAGAGCTAGTTTCGAGCAGCGCAACCCGAGGCGTGCTCAGTTTGGTAGTTTGGCAGACCGAGGTGCTCTGAGATGGGTGTGGCGGCGCAGCAGGGGGAGGTGGCGACAGATCCAGCTTGGCGCAGTGACAGTTTCATGCCAAAAGGCTTCGCCGAAGGTGCGCTAAAAGCTCGCCAACTGAAACCACGTCTTCTGTCAGCACAGGGGGAGCGCAGCCGGTGTAAGCCGAAGTTTGGCTGACCGGTGGACAGTGCGCACACGTCGTCAAAACCTCCCAGGCAGGTTTCCAGAATATCAGGCACATTAACGATGCAATAAATACCCAAAAAAACACTATTCAATGCAACTATCTGCAATCAGCACATAAATGTATCTCTATATCGACTGTCCTGTCACATCTGATGTCAGATCAAAGGGGATTGGCACCGTTTGGCACGTTTGGCATGCGTAATGGAAACCCAACCTGATTTGATTAACACAGTTGCAAACTAATGAGTTCACATCCCTCTCAGCCAACCACAACCAGCCACAGCATCAGACAGGGAGTATATATTCAGCATCTGTCATCTTAGAAAAGTCAAAAGAAAAGAAACCGAGTGAGACTGCGAGAGAGAAAGAGAGAGTGCGCGTGCGCACAAGAGAAACGCAACATTGATTTACAATTGTGGTGACCTCCTCCCAGGCTACCTTTGCATCATCAGCCCGTGGTGGTCTCCTCGCAGTTCCGTATATTTGGACACTGCAAGCTTGGACCTCCCGGACCAAAACATTAGTTTCCTCCTGGGAGAAGTTTGGCCATCTGACGCCTTCGCACGGTGCATTTAAGGGCGAGGAGAGGGGCTCATTTGATTGGTGTGATGTGTGTAAAACCCACTCCACGCCTTCTCTCCTCCCTCTTTCTGACTTGCACCGGTAGGAGGGATGGAGGTGGGATAGAGGAGTAGCTGCGCCAGGGCGCACGGTGTGCCAAACTTACAAAATCCGCCTGGCCACACCCAGTTGGCGAAGCGCAGGTGTGCTGCGCCTCCGCCTCGCCCGGTCTGCAAAACTAGAGCCCCTGATATTTAACAGTCCGCATTTAATTCTCCTGTTTTGTCTTTCTGTTTTAATTTTTATGAGGTTGTTATGCACAACTCCTCTTTGTTTAATTTTAGATTTAAATAATTTAGGTAGTCAGGGGACAGACACCGTTTGTATAAAACTATGAAAACTATGGGTGAGTAATTGCACTAGAAGCTCAGAGAAGCGTATAGGACTGCGACTCTGAGTCCTGATCTCAACTCTGGGTTGTCAGGCATTTGAATTACTAATAAAATTTGCCAGGTTCCTAGAAATGAGAGCAGCTCCATCCAAAGTGGGATAAATGCCGTCTCTCCTAATAAGACCAGGTTTTCTCCAGAAAGTTTGCCAATTATTAACGAAACCCACATTGTTTGCTGGACACCACCTGGACAGCCAGCGATGATGATGACATGCGGCTAAACATGTCATCATAATAAAGCTGCGAACAGGGACATGTTTGCAGAACTAGGTAAACTTGTGAATGATTGGAAAATAACCTACACTTCAGATCAAGTGATAATGGATGGAGACTTCAACATAGCCCCTGACTCATGGTTAGACAGAGTACCACATAGGAACTAACAAACTGATTAAGATGACACTTGACTTGTGTACAGCAACAAATGTGATTGATTACTGGAGATTATCAAACCCAACCTGTATTCAATATACATGGTTTAATTTATCAGGAAATGGACAATGTTCAAGACTGGATTACTGGTTTATCTCTTGTGAACTGTGTAATGATATTTCAGAGTGTGGAATTTCAGCTTCTCCACTGATCACTGTATGATTAACATGTCTCTATCGATGTCTAAACAACCTCAGACTTCTGCTAACCTTGTTGTTCTTCAAGGTCAAAATCAGAATTTTATGTTCAACAAAGAGGTGTCCCCCAAGGTTCGACCCTGGGTCCACTTCTATTTTCCATTTATATTAACGATCTTCCGGCAATCTGCTCCTACTTCTCTGTTCAATTATATGCAGACAACACAGTCATCTATAGCTCCAAACCCAACCTTCCACAAATTCATACAGCTCTTCAATCTGACTTTAGTACTGTACAGGACTGGCTCCTATCTAATAAATTATTATTAAATAAAGCCAAATCTTTTACTATGGTTTTTGACACAAAACAGAACATTACAGTAAAATCCAACAATTTAAACATAATATGTAAAGATGGCTCATCTCTGCATGAAGTTGATAAATTTAAATACCTAGGTCTGTGGCTGGATTGCGAGTTATCATTCAAAATACATGTTGATTCTGTTCTTCATAAAGTGAACTATGGAATTAGTGTTCTGTATCGTTCTAGGAACTGTTTCACCCTCAACACCCGAAAGAAACTGGCCTCTCAACTCATTCTTCCTTTTTTTGATTATGCTGATGTTGTGTACATGAATGCCTCCAAGACTAATCTCCTGCCTCTTAATACAGCCTATAATAAGCTTTGTAGATTTGTTCTTGGTTGTCCCTTCACCACTCATCACTGTTCCATGTATAGTTGACTTAACTGGTCATCACTTGAAACAAGAAGACATATTCACTGGCTTCAACTGATTTTTAAATGCATACATTTTGACTATCCTCATTATCTAAAACAATATCTAGTCCAGTATTCATCAAGATATCAACTTAGACTTTCAGCACAATCCTATTTCACTGTACCTTCTGTTCATAAATTAATTGAAAAGAGAGCTTTTAGATTTATGGCCCCATCACACTGGAATAAATTACCACCACATATTCGTTCCCTGACATCCGTTCAAGTGTTCAAAAGCAGTTTGTCTTCGTATTTTAAGTTGAACTGCACATGCCCCAGGTGATGTATATTATTTATTTATTTATTTATTTATTTTTATTTATTTATTTTTTTTGAATAATCTCTGTTTTACATTTTACAGTTCATTATCTTGGAAATGTAATGGCATTCCACTCACTTTGCTTTTTTTTCCTCTCTTTCTCTTTTCTTAGGCTACTCTATTATAGTTATCTGTGCACTTATTTCTCCAATGTGCTATTGAGACTTTTACTTGTTGTGTGTTAACTGTATTGTTGGGAGTTATACTTGTATTGTCCTGTCTTTGTTGTAACTGGCCTGTTTTGGGCGCTTAATTGTGAAATGTTTCTTGTATTGTTTTGTAATTTCATTTGTTTTTCATTGTTGTATCGGACACCCTTGAAAACGAGATGATGCATCTCAAGGGGTTTATCCTTAATAAACTTTGAACAACAACCTTTGGAAATTTAATAATGACTTGCTACAGAATACTGTTTTTTGTGAACAAGTAAGTTATTAAGGATGTGGAAAAGTTAGACATGTCTAATATGAATAAATGGGAATGGTATAACTTTAAGGTTAAACAGATAGCAACTGACACAGGTAAAAATGTATTACTTGCAAGGAAACAAAAACAAAAGGAACTAATTGATAAAATAAATTCATTAACAAATAACACTCATCTATTGCTAGAAAGCAGAGAATTACAATCCCCTCAATCCCAGTTAGATGACATGTATATTATGAAAGCAAATGGCGCTTATATTAGATCTAGAGCTAGATGGATCGAACAGGGTGAAAAAAGTTCATCATATTTCTTTGGTCTTGAAAAACAAAGACAGGCCAAGAAAAAGATATACAAACTTATGACCAATCAGAAACTGGTTCAGGACGAAATTTGGCTTTTATATTGTAACCTTTATAAATCAAACTTTAAACAGTCTGAATGTGGCTTTTTATTTGAAAGCATCAAAGATGACAACTGAGTGACAAACTTCTACTTAATGAAGAATTAACGATAACGGTAATTGATGTAACATTAAAACAAATGAAAAATGGTAAATCACCAGGAATTGACGGCCTAACTTCTGAATTTTTAAAACACTTTTGTGATGAGATTAGGCAGCTACTATACAAAACATTTTTAGAATGTATACAGAAAGGATGTTTATCACCTACTATGAAAACAGGTTTAATTACAGCTGCTGCGCAGCAATGGTCGGGGCCAGGCAATTTTAGGCAAAATTAGGCAATTCTGAGTTCTGACACACCCACTAAAACAAAGCATATCACAACATAGAAGTTACATCATATAATTATGGCATGCCCTTCAAATTGTGGATGAGTGGCTGAAGTGATCAGACTCATAATATACAAAGGAAAGAAAAAACTGGCCTGATCTAGCTTAAAGCTAAACATTATCCATGGTGACAAAGATGAAAACATTTTTTAAAATGTAAAAGTAGCTATTGGATAGACTCTGCATATTGACTGATAGCTAAGCCAAATAAACAGGGAAAAGAGACAAGGGATAACAGGGAAAAGTGTTGATAGAGAGTATTTGTCTCTCTGCAAAACTGCCTGGATCATAATTATTTCAACCTTAGTAGTCTTTAATGCACATATCATGATGCCTGAACATAGGACTTTCACATTAAAATGTCCGTTCTGCCTTAGCTGAGGATTCAACTCACAACTTCTGAGACTGAGGTCCGTCTTCTATCTCACTGAGCTAATTGGCAAGTGATAGTTCATGTGTGGCTTCACAAATTGACTAAGCCAAGCATCAGGGTGCCAGACTGTAGCCATCCATGCCATGGAAAAGCAAATTTCAAAGTGAAAGCTCCAAAGTTGTAGCACATATGGTTGATTTGTTATGAATTTTCAAAGTTTTGAAATTTAGAGGCTTGCTGTAGCACCACCATCAAGACTATTGTCTTGTGTTTCCACTTGAGGACATCTGGCATGGGACTGGACCTTTATGAAAAGTTTGGGTAGATTTCTTATATGGAAATGTTGCACGAGCTGAGGCTTGAACTCACAATCTTCAACACCAAGAACCATCCTCTATCTCACTGAGCTAACTGGCAAAAAGAAATGTCACATGTAGCTTCACAAATTGACTAAGCCAGTCACCTGTGTGCAAGACAGCAGCTGTTAGTGTGTAAAGGCAGATTTCAAACGGCTGTCAAAAATTCACTTATTAAGACAAAAATCCAAAAATACACAATTTGCTTCTAGACAGCATGGAGATGTTGGTAATTTGTTTTTAACAATGATTTATTGGCTCCATTTATAAGTGAAAAATTGATGTTTAAAATGCCATTTTTCCATTGATTCCAATTGTTCGCATGACAGCGAAATTCAAAATGCTGTAAAAAAAATTCAGTTTTTGAGATAAAATTCTGATATTTTCCAAACATCATCTACCATGACTCCAAAATTTTGTCATTTTTTTTAATGAACATTGAAAGTGTATTTAGCAAGAATTTGCAAGCATATGTTTACAATACCGTTTACAGTCAAACCTTCTGATGTACTGTAGGCTCAATTTTCAATAAATCAAAAATCTGTGTGGATCGTTTGTGTATGACAGTCTGAAAATGCTCTGTAGCAAGTTTGGTGTCAATTGAGCAAAAATTGTGGGAGGAGATAGGTTTAATAGGTTTTAAAGTTTTAAAAAAAAAAACCAGAGTGACGGACTTCATAATTTGCAATAGGTTTAAATGTACACTGAACAAAAATATAACCGCACCACTTTTGTTTTTGCTCCCATTTTTCATGAGCTGAACTCAAAGATCTAAAACATTTTCTATCCACACTAAAGACCATTTCCTCACAAATATTGTTCACAAATCTGTCTAAATCTGTGTTAGTGAGCACTTCTCCTTTGCCGAGATAATCCATCCCACCTCACAGGTGCGGTATATCAAGATGCTGATTAGACAGCATGAATATTGCACAGGTGTGCCTTAGGCTGGCCACAATAAAAGGTCACTCTGAAATGTGCAGTTTTGCTTTATTGGGGTCAGAAAACCAGTCAGTATCTGGTGTGACCACCATTTGCCTCACGCAGTGCAATGCATCTCCTTCGCATAGAGTTGATCAGGTTGTTGATTGTGGCCTGTGGAATGTTGGTCCACTCCTCTTCAATGGCTGCGCGAAGTTGCTGGATATTGGCAGGAACTGGAACATGCTGTCGTATAAGCCGATCCAGAGCATCCCAAACATGCTCAATGGGTGACATGTCCGGTGAGTATGCTGGCCATGCAAGAACTGGGATGTTTTCAGCTTCCAGGAATTGTGTACAGATCCTTGCAACATGGGGCCGTGCATTATCATGCTGCAACATGAGGTGATGGTCGTGGATGAATGGCACAACAATGGGCCTCAGGATCTCATCACGATATCTCTGTGCATTCAAAATGCCATCAATAAAATGCACCTGTGTTCGTTGTCCATAACATACGCCTGCCCATACCATAACCCCACCGCCACCATGGGCCACTCGATCCACAGCGTTGACATCAGCAAACCGCCCCCCCACACGACGCCTCACATGCTGTCTGCCATCTGCCCTGAACAGTGAAAACCAGGATTCATCCATGAAGAGAACACCTCTCCAACGTGCCAGACGCCATCGAATGTGAGCATTTGCCCACTCAAGTTGGTTACGACAACGAACTGCAGTCAGGTCGAGACCCCGATGAGGACGACGAGCATGCAGATGAGCTTCCCTGAGACGGTTTCTGACAGTTTGTGCAGAAATTCTTTGGTTATGCAAACCGATTGTTGCAGCAGCTGTCCGGGTGGCTGGTCTCAGACGATCCTGGAGGTGAACATGCTGGATGTGGAGGTCCTGGGCTGGTGTGGTTACACGTGGTCTGTGGTTGTGAGGCCGGTTGGATGTACTGCCAAACTGTCTGAAATGCCTTTGGAGATGGCTTATGGTAGAGAAATGAACATTCAATTCACAGGCAACAGCTCTGGTGGACATTCCTGCAATCAGCATGCCAATTGCACGCTCCCTCAAAACTTGCGACATCTGTGGCATTGTGCGGTGTGATAAAACTGCACATTTCAGAGTGGCCTTTTATTGTGGCCAGCCTAAGGCACACCTGTGCAATATTCATGCTGTCTAATCAGCATCTTGATATGCCACACCTGTGAGGTGGGATGGATTATTGCGGCAAAGGAGAAGTGCTCACTAACACAGATTTAGACAGATTTGTGAACAATATTTGTGAGGAAATGGTCTTTTGTGTGTATAGAAAATGTTTAAGATCTTTGAGTTCAGCTCATGAAAAATGAGAGCAAAAACAAAAGTGGTGCGTTTATATTTTTGTTCAGTGTACAAAAATTTCTTCAGTATTGGGGCTACTTTTTATTGAAAGTTGCAAATCTGTAGCACATATGGCTGATTTGTTGTGAATTTTCAAAATTTTGAACTTTAGAGGTTTGCTGTAGCGCCGCCATCAGGACTATTGGCCTGTTTTTGCAGCTGAGACAGTCTGGCATGGGACTGGACCTTTGTGCAAAGTTCGGTGATTTTTTGCGCATGGGAAGTAGGATTTCCTTGGAAGAAGAAGAAAGAAGAAAAAGAAAAACATGCAGGAAAACAATAGGGTCCTGGCAGCTTAGACTGCCCTGCCCCTAATAACCTTGATACCCAAACTTATTCAGTCAGATAGTATGGTTTTATTTATAGGCTTCTTCAAAGCATATGACACCTTTGGACATGAATTTATGTTTACAACACTGAAGAATCTTGGTGTTGGAGAAGGGTTTTGCAAGGTTAGTTAAATGTTTTATGATAATATTTGTAGTTATAGCTCCCTCAATCCTGGAATGACACTGAAATTCAAGATTTTACATGGAATAAGACAAGGTTACCCAGTTTCACCGAAATCGTTCATATGTCACACAAATTCCAGCTTACTTAATTGTGAACCATCCCTAATTAAAAGGAATCAGTGTTTTTGATTATGAATACAAAATTAGTCAATTTGCAGATGACATACAGTGGTGGAAAAAAGTTTTCGGACACCCCATTTGTGAAATATTGCATTAAGAATCACTCTTAGGTCTTCAAGTGCATTTCTTTTAGTACAGTCACAGCCAAAATACTAAATAAATCCTAAAAAAGCCATTAAAAACTTAAAATTGATTGGTCCCATAAAAATACATAAGAAATTTTGAGTATTGGGTCATTTTGGTACCAGTGATGAAGGTCGGTCTTTTTATTAAAAGACACAATTTTTGTTGCCAAACTTCGTGTCTACATAAAGCCAGCACATTTGAAAGTTCTTCAGACACAAAAATGGCTAAAACAAGGAACCTAACGCAGGAAACACGCCTGAAGATAAAGATTCTCAGCCAGGAAGGGTACAGCTGCCGACAGATAGCCAAGAAGTGCAGATGCAGTCCTTCAGCAATTGGATACACTCTCCAGAAATACAGACGAACCAACAGCTTGGAAGACAAACCAAGATCTGGGTGTCCAAGGGTTTCTTCAGCAAGAAATGATCGCATCCTGTTCCGCATGTGCAGGCAAAACCGCCGAATGACATCACAGGAGCTTCAGCAGCAGTGGTCAAACCAAACTGGTATCCAGTGTTCCACCCGCACTGTCCGTGGCCCACTTTTAGATCATGGCTTAAGGTCCTACAAGGCTATCAAGAAGCCCCTGATCAATGAGAGACAGAGGTTAGCCCAGCGTCGTTGGGCCCAAGCACACAAGAACTGGACAGCCAGGAACTGGAAGAAGATTTTGTGGTCAGATACGCAGAAGGCCAGGCGAAGCATTATCTCCAGCATGTACAGTACCTACTGTCAAGCATGGTGGAGGCAGTATCATGGTTTGGGGATGCATGAGTGCTGCTGGTGTTGGTCATCTCACTGTCTGTGATGGCACATTGAACTCTACCAAGTATTGTACCATTCTCGAAACCCACATACTCCCTTCTGTGCGTGCACTGTTCCGTCGAGGTAAAAACTGGATGTTTCAACAAGATAATGCCCCTTGCCACACATCCAAGGCCAGTAGAACTTGGCTGCAGGAGCACAGTATCCAGGTCTTAGAGTGGCCAGCTCAATCCCCGGACATGAGCTTTATTGAAAATCTGTGGTGGATTATCAGAAGGTCTGTTTCAAAGCATAAACCAAAGAATTTGGAAGAATTAAAAGCAGTAATTCAAGAAGAATGGGACAAGATTACCCCTCAACAGTGTGAAAGGCTCGTGGGGAACATGCCAGCCAGGATTAGAGCTCTACTACGTGCCAGTGGCAGGACTACTAAATATTAATTTGATGATGTGATGGTTCATTTATTTTTTGTTCAGTTTTGAACACATTCTCTGTTATTTGTTGACTTTGATACCGACAATGTTGAGAACTGACATATTGAAACTGTCAAGAATTTAGTTTTGTTAGTTTTTCTTGTAAACAATAAACAAAACAATATAATTTGTATTTGTTTGTATCTGTCTAATGCAGCCACACCTTTTGAAACACAAAAAAGATTTTTCCACAAATATTTCATGATAATATTTGAGACTGTGTAAAATTTTAAGGGTGTCCGAAAACTTTTTTCCACTACTGTAAAAAACAAACCTATAATAAGAAAAGCCCTGGACATAATCTCGATCTTTTTTAAAGCTTCTGGTCTGTGTTTAAATTTGAAAAAATGTGAACTGTTGCCTCTTTATCCATGTGCTGAAACAGCTATAAAATACCTTGGTATAAATTTATCTAAAGATAGAAATAAAAGAGAACAAACAAACACAGAAGAAAAAATAGATAGTATAAGAAAATCTCTTAATCATTGGCTCCTAAGAGATCTTTCTGTTTTGGGCAGAATCCTGTTGTCAAACGCAGAAAGTATATCTAAACTAATTTATCCTTGTCATTCTCTTTATGTTTCCCCCCGAATGATTTAAAAGGTTAATTCTGTGATCTTCAGCTTTATATGGAAAAATAAAACCCACTGTTAAAAAGATCTCAGATAATTAAGGACTATAACAAGGGTGGTCTGAAAGCCAATGAAATTGAAAGTATGATCGGTGTGTTCAAGGTTAATGAGATAAAAGCATATTTAGCTCAGCCTGGATCAATCAGGTTTCATATACCAAAATGTTTATTCCAAAAAGTTGGAGGGTTAGAATTTTTGTTGAAATGTGATTTTGAGATTTCAAAACTGCCTATTAAGTTGTCAGATTGTCTGCCTTTAGCCGAGGTCCCTAATAAATAAATCCTGCCAACCTCCACTGGGGCAGGTTTCATTGAAGAGGCCCCGCCCTCACTTCCAGCAAATCGTGTAATCGAGGATCCGCACATGCATCCTTCGAATTTCTCTGAGAGAAGAGGTTCATTCGAGATGAGCCAGGCCTGCACAGATTTGATCACCAGCAATCGGCACACAATGCATGCTGGTTATTTTTGTGTCAGACTTCATCCCGATTTGCTCTGACGTATTACAAAAGTGGACGGCGATAAAACCATGAGAGCGAGGCGGCCGCAGTTTTTAGAGCCAGGCGCTGCCGTTGCTCTCCACCGACTGCATCGCCTGGCTCTTGCCTGATCTAACACCTGATTGGTTTAGATGTGGACTCAACAAGATAACGTTTTAGATAAACTTTTCATTTTGTTGAATTTTAGAGATTAAGATTGTATTTGTCTGATTTGAAGGTTTATTTTGTGAACAGAAAACATGTTGTGTGACTGATGGTGAAGTTTAGTTGTCAGAGACTAAATACATTCATCATAAACTATACAGAGTCTACTGTATATTAACACTGGACTTTTTAAATTATTGAAGTATTTAGCAACACAGAGACTTGTGGTCAGTGGGATGTGAGGATTCTTAAAATAACATCTGAACAGATGTGAAGCCCTGACTGTATCTGACTGAGCCTTAATGAAAGCTGTTGTCCAGTATTTTTTTTTCTCTGAAAATATGAAACGAAGAACAAACAGCTCGCACACCACAGGGCTCCAATGCTGAAATGTTTAATGAAATAACGTTTCGAGCATTATGCTCTTCATCAGACCCTCTGAAAATATGAACCTTATAGTTAAACAGTTTATTCAGCCTGTGTAGTTGAGGGGACAGGTCAAACTGATATGATGCTGATTTACAGGAGAATTCATGTCAAATGGAGGATAAACCATGAACATAAACTACAGATCATCTGTAAAGCATTTAATAAATTAATCTATCATAATTAAAACAACTGGAGACTGAAAACAAACAGATATATTGGTATGATCACAGACAGGATGTAAGTAGCCATTTCTCAATATGCGTTCTTGTGCGGACTTGTGTTCTTGTGGACTTGTGACACGTCATCAGTCACAGCCCAAGTACTGTTCCAATTCAAAGTTCACATCTTCCCAAGTTCAGTCCAAATGCCTGGATGTGTTCTCGCCATGCCCCTTTTACCGGGGATGCATCGGAGCAGACTTGTGTGGACTTCAGATAGCCAGGTATCCCAGCATGCATTTCACAACAACCATTGGAAATGGCGAGTGAGGGAAAGGTTCTGGCCTGCCAGTGACTGCCACGCAGGCCAAAAAGAAGTGGAACAATTTGAAGGATAAGTACAAGGTAGTGTTCCTGTTTCTCTGCTTGGTATTATATCCTGAAATAGCTGTCCTGTCATTCCCTTTTAAAGAAACTATATACATTTAGTTTGATAAGCCACATATGAAACCTAACACAGATACAGTGGCCATTGAAATAAAGTGTACTCTGGGAATGTGAATACATTAAAACAATCTGTTTCATAACATAGTAACCAATATCTCTTTTTCAGGAGCTCAGAGACCCACCCACAGGTAAAGGGGTAGAGGCTGGTAGTGTGACTGCTGCCACCTGGCCATGGTACAGTGTGATGAATGCTGCATTCCAGGGGCAGCATTAGTAGTATATAAAAGACACCTTTTTACACATGCACACGCATGAGGCGTGTGCGTGTGATGTGCGTGTGACGTGCGTGTGTGACAAATGGTGCTGAACGTGTGACACGTGCGTGTTGGAAGGAACTGACGCAGCGTGTCTGATCCTACCTCATACATTTCAAAAAAGAAGGGTAGCAGTGTGTGTGTGTGTGTGTGTGTGTGTGTGTGTGTGTGAGGGTGTGAAGAAGCGTCAGGTCACCATGCATAAGGACTTTAAACTGTGGGAATGAGGGAAAAAATGGTTAATGACATGAGGTAAATTTAATAAAGAACTTTTATTTATTTTTTCCTCAAATAATAAGGAACACGGTATTGAGTTTTTAAAAGCGGCTGTGACATGTTTTCCACTTTTATTTTTTAAACATCGAACCCAAGCGTACTTTGAAAACACATCTATACATGTTAATAAAAAACGTACCCCGTTGTTTTCTGAAGAATAAGCAGTCATGTCTACAAGATCTGTCTCAAATTGTTGATCTATTTTATTTACTAGCACCCCTGATTTCTCTTAAAATGTAATGAGGCCATTTTGTGAAGGGTGTAAACATCCTGTTTTAAGAGCTATTTTTCTATCTCAGAATCTGCTAAACGAGTCCCGGTACTTTCAAACACTGCCTGTTTTAACCTTTGTATACCTCCGTATCCTCCAGCGCTTTCTGGCGCATAGTATATTCTTTTCATGACCTTCTCCATGGTTGTTGTTATAAGAATGAGTAGCGAATGTTGGTTTTTAGGGTTTTTATTTTCTGACATCCATCATGCATAATAGGACATAATTGTGTCTGAAAAAAGTCAGTACACGGATACCCATTTTATAAAATCAAAACATGCATTTGAATTTTTTCTAACCAGCAATTCTACAAGACACTGCATCATACTACTAACATTTACGGTTTGTTTTCTGTTTAACATCAATACACACAGATCAATACTAAAAGCACAAAAACAAGCATCATGCAAACAAGCATCGTATTTTTAACAGCATTACACGACAGAGTTTTCAACCTATACATGACATTAGAAATGTTTTAGAAATGTTGTAACATTGTTAATGTAATTGTTGTTCTTGGTATGTATTCTTTTGCTTATTTATTGTTTTATTGTATTGTATTTATTGTATTTATTGTAATTTATTTATTAGGGTTCTAACCCCGAAGGGGTAGAACCCTTCTAAGATTGTACCGGTTTATTATTATTATTATTATTATTAGGGTTCTAACCCCGAAGGGGTAGAACCCTTCTAAGATTGTACTGGTTTATTATTATTAGTCCATAAGTCCGATTGACTTGAAATTTGACACACAGGTCCAGCTCAATGTGCTCTACAAAAAAGCCTCAAGGACCATTAAGCTCCGCCTGACTAGATTTTTTGCTAATTTGCATAATTTGAAAAACAGTAACATGACATAAACTTTTACATTTTTAACTCCATCACTACCAAAGTTGGTACACGGCTTTGGGGGATGACAAGACACATTTCTATTATAAATGAGCCAGATTGGTCAAAAAACATGGCCGTCACGGACCAATGAATGTTGGCTGTGGGCGGAGCTTAGAATTGATTGGCCATAACTCCCACACCCTTTGACCTATCATCACCAAACTTGGTGGGTAGGTCCACAATGAGACTTGGAAGCTGCCTACCAAAGCATTTTGAGCTCAGCCAATAGGGGGCGCTATAAATGCCACACATCTGTATCTCAAAGACCATTGGATGAAATTTCACCAAATTTGGTATGCATGCTCTAGGGGTGGCTATTAACTAATATCTTGAGTGCCATGTTGATAGGTGAAAGTGGGCGTGGCCTATTCATCATTAACCGTCATAATTTGCGTTTTATTAATTTATGACCAGCTGGAAGGACCTAGGGACATGAAACGTGGTACATGGACTATAAATGACATCCAAATACTGCTCAAAAAATTTGGTCCCAATCGGCCTTATGTGGGCGCTATAACATAGAGTGTAAAGCTTGAAAGGCTCTGCCCGCCACACCACAAGTGTTATTGACTTGAAATTTTACACACACATCCTCCTGATAGTCCTCTACAAAAAAGCCTCGTGCACCATGAATGCCGCCCTTACAGAATTTTTGCTAATTTTAATTATGTTAAAAATAGTAAAATGAATAAGCTTTTGAAATATTTGTGCTATCAACACCAAACTTGGTATGAGGCATCGGGGGACCGAGACACTCATTTCTATTACAAATGAGCAAGATCGGACGAAAAACACGGCTGCCGTCAAGCAAAGTGTCCTTGGAAAGGGCGGGGCTTAGCGAATATCGGCTGTAAAATGTTAACCGTTTTTCCCATCGTCACAAAACTGGGTAAATATCATCAGAAGGGGACCAAGAACACACCCAAAAAAAGATTTTGAGAGGCACATAGGGGGCGCCACCGCCATTCCCAGATATTCCCGTTTTTTTCCCCAAACCGTTGTTTCATTGAAAATGAATTACGGAATCTTCAAAAATCACAAAATTTCAAACGGTAACTACCGATTCATACTTTCAGCTCGAAATTCAGCAATTTCTGAAACTTGGTTATAATGGAAGTCAATGAGAAAATCCTTCAAACTCACTCATCTTCACCCACACTTCACCAACTCATACATTCACGTAGAAACTCCATTCCAACTCTGAAATGTTGACATTGCCATCAACTTTCAGTGACTGATTCATATTTTCCATATCTCTTTTAGTTTTTCTACACCAGCTGTTTAAAAATCATGACATTTTCAGCCCTTCTCAGAATTTATAATGGGTGTGTATTGCGTGGAATGTTGAGAGTTAGAGTGGGTGATGTCATCGCTAGAGTGCACAGCACCTCTGAAATCATCAAGAAATTTTCTCTTAAACTCGCTGGTGCGGCCACATCGTTCACTCTACATACACAAATTGTACACCAAATTGTAGGAAAAGCCGTTCCGGTCACAGAGGTGCGACCGCTGAAGAAAATGGATTTAGGGTTTTGGCTGCAGGTGGTCTAAAAGGACAACAAGTCCAACCAACTGCCCCATTCACTCCCATGTTAAGTGAGAGCCCAAATTTCTGGAAGAAAGCAGACCATTCCACTTATGTCCATCATGGCTCTGGCCTCATTTTTCACACCACAGAAATGAAATTTAAACCTTTGTGATCCGCATCCTGTCCTCTCGCTCACGGTGTGCTTTTTGTAGCTGTAGCACTTATGGTTTTTCATTAAACAGTTGGAGTTTGAGAGGAACTTTTGGCTCAGTTTCTGCCTTTTCTTGGTGTATTTAAATTTGACTGTGCCATTGCCAACTGGTGATTGGCTGAATCAACTCCAGCCGTTCGGCCAATCGTCTGTGTGTCACAGCACAGTCAAATTTGAATATTTCAGCAACCTGACTTCTTTGCAGTTAAAGCCTCATCATACAGAGGTAATTACATATGTGTCAGTCTGCCTGTCTGGGTCTGTCTGTCTCTGTCTTTCTGTGTCCATCTTGGACATTTTAGACTGCAGTCTTTTTTAGCTGTTAAGTTAAGCTGTTTTTCTATCTGTAAGTGGACATATACACAGACAGACAAACAGACTCACACATACACAAGCGCGCGACAGCATTGAACATACACACATTCAGGCATGCACACACACACAGACACACAGTGATACATTTACTGCTATTAATAATTAGCATATTGGTATGGGGATACTAGTTGGCAGCGAGCATCAGGCACCTCAAAATTTCATGTGAAATTTTCTAGTTCATTCATTCACTCATTCATTCATTCTTGAAAATGAAAATTTCATTCATGAAAATTTCAAATGCTCTGCAGAGATCAGATGAAGGCCACAGGATTTGTTTAAAGCCAATTTCCCAATTGCATAACTTATATCATCAGGCCTTATGACCACATTATCATGAGATACATCGCCAACAGTAAAAACATCACTTTTAAGTTAAAAAGCTCCATGTAATGTCTTCTCCATAATTCCATAATATTTACACTGCCACTTACCCTCCATACTGGAGGACAAAGGTATTTTACTATGATTCATAATCTTGACTTCATTCCAAAAATCATTAACATCATTTTGTTGCATCTTCCTAGCCAATGCATTTGCTCTCAGATGGAGTCTCTATGTGAAAGTATACCACAAATGTTATTAGCATGTAGGCTAGCTGAAAACCCGATTTCAAGAAATGTGTGACTTGGAAAGAGTATGTATTGCTTGGAGCTTTCAGGGACAGAGTGGGGAACGTCTTGCACTACGGCAGATGAGGGTCACGGTGGCTGGTTTGGGGCGGACCAGGTTAGAACCAGATTGCGCTGCGGCTATATTTATTATTTTTTGTTGTCTGCCGCTTGAGCTCAAATTCCCGTGAGCTGGAATGAGCCAGAAACCTGAAACTTGGCCCAATGATTGGAAATGATGTGCATCAACTTTTATTAAAATATGAGCCCAGTCGGCCACATGGTGGCGCTGTAATTAAGGCTGAAATGACTTTTTGGGAGGCCACGCCCTCACACCATAAGTCTGATTGACTTGAAATTTGACACACAGGTCCAGCTCAATGTGCTCTACAAAAAGCCTCTGGGACCATTAAGCTCCGCCTGACTAGATTTTTGCTAATTTGCATAATTTGAAAAACAGTAAATGACATAAGCTTTTACAGTTTTAACTCCATCAACACCAAAGTTGGTACACGGCTTTGGGGGATGACAAGACACATTTCTATTACAAATGAGCCAGATTGGTCAAAAAACATGGCCGCCACGGACCAATGAATCTTGGCTGTGGGCGGAGCTTAGAATTGATTGGCCATAACTCCCACACCCTTTGACCTATCATCACCAAACTTGGTGGGTAGGTCACAATGAGACTTGGAAGCTGCCTACCAAAGCATTTTGAGCTCAGCCTATAGGGGGCGCTATAAATGCCACACATCTGTATCTCAAAGACCATTGGATGGAATTTCACCAAATTTGGTATGCATGCTCTAGGGGTGGCTATTAACTAATATCTTGAGTGCCATGTTGATAGGTGAAAGTGGGCGTGGCCTATTCGTCATTAACCATCATAATTTGCGTTTTATTAATTTATGACCAGCTGGAAGGACCTAGGGACATGAAACGTGGTACATGGACTATAAATGACATCCAAATACTGCTCAAAAAATTTGGTCCCAATCGGCCTTATGGGGGCGCTATAACATAGAGTGTAAAGCTTGAAAGGCTCTGCCCGCCGCACCACAAGTGCTATTGACTTGAAATTTTACACACACATCCTCCTGATAGTCCTCTACAAAAAAGCCTCTTGCACCATGAATGCCGCCCTTACAGAATTTTTGCTAATTTGCATAATTTGAAAAACAGTAAAATGACATAAACTTTTACAATTTTGACTCCATCAACACCAAAGTTGGTACAGGGCTTTGGGGGATGACAAGACACATTTCTGTTATAAATGAGCCAGACTGGTCAAAAAACATGGCCGCCACGGACCAATGAATCTTCGCTGTGGGCGGAGCTTAGAATTGATTGGCCATAACTCCCACACCCTTTGACCTATCGTCACCAAACTTGGTGGGTAGGTCCACAATGAGACTTGGAAGCTGCCTACCAAAGCATTTTGAGCTCAGCCTATAGGGGGCGCTATAAATGCCAAACATCTGTGTCTCAAAGACCATTGGATGGAATTTCACCAAATTTGGTATGCATGCTCTAGGGGTGGCTATTAACTAATATCTTGATTGCCATGTTGACAGGTGAAAGTGGGTGTGGCCTATTCGTCATTAACCGTCATAATTTGTGTTTTATTAATGTATGACCAGCTGGAAGGACCTAGGGACATGAAACAAGGTACATGGACTATAAATGACATCCAAATACTGCTCAAAAAATTTGGTCCCAATCGGCCTCATGGGGGCGCCATAATTATCTCCGGATTTCTCCCAAAATTATCATGATCATGGAACTGTGATTGCTTAAACACTAAAATACCTATTGAAACTTTGAAATACGGATCAATAGGTAAAATTTCAATTCATGTTTTGATGTTCAAATGGAGTCTCTATGTGAAAGTATACCACAAATGTTATTAGCATGTAGGCGAGCTGAAAACCCGATTTCAAGAAATGTGTGACTTGGAAAGAGTATGTATTGCTTGGAGCTTTCAGAGACAGAGTGGGGAACGTCTTGCACTACGGCAGATGAGGGTCACGGTGGGTGGTGAGGGTCACGGTGGCTGGTTTGGGGCGAAACAGGTTAGAACCCGCAAATTGCTGCTCGCGGCTATATTTATTAGGGTTCTAACCCCGAAGGGGTAGAACCCTTCTAAAATTGTACCGGTTTATTATTATTATTATTATTATTATTATTATTATTATTATTTTTTGTTGTCTGCCGCTTGAGCTCAAATTCCCGTGAGCTGGAATGAGCCAGAAACCTGAAACTTGGCCCGATGATTGGAAATGATGTGCATCAACTTTTATTAAAATATGAGCCCAGTCGGCCACATGGTGGCGCTGTAATTAAGGCTTAAAAATGACTTTTTGGGAGGCCACGCTCACACCATAAGTCTGATTGACTTGAAATTTGACACACAGGTCCAGCTCAATGTGCTCTACAAAAAAGCCTCAAGGACCATTAAGCTCCGCCTGACTAGATTTTTTGCTAATTTTCATAATTTGAAAAACAGTAAAATGACATAAACTTTTACAATTTTGACTCCATCAACACCAAAGTTGGTACACAGCTTTGGGGGATGACAAGACACATTTCTTTTACAAATGAGCCAGATTGGTCAAAAAACATGGCCGCCACGGACCAATGAATCTTTGCTGTGGGCGGAGCTTAGAATTGATTGGCCATAACTCCCACACCCTTTGACCTATCATCACCAAACTTGGTGGGTAGGTCCACAATGAGACTTGGAAGCTGCCTACCAAAGCATTTTGAGCTCAGCCTATAGAGGGCGCTATAAATGCCACACATCTGTATCTCAAAGACAATTGGATGGAATTTCACCAAATTTGGTATGCATGCTCTAGGTGTGGCTATTAACTAATATCTTGAGTGCCATGTTGATAGGTGAAAGTGGGCGTGGCCTATTCGTCATTAACCGTCATAATTTGCGTTTTATTAATTTATGACCAGCTGGAAGGACCTAGGGACATGAAACGTGGTACATGGACTATAAATGACATCCAAATACTGCTCAAAAAATTTGGTCCCAATCGGCCTTATGGGGGCGCTATAACATAGAGTGTAAAACTTGAAAGGCTCTGTCCGCCGCACCACAAGTGCTATTGACTTGAAATTTTACACACATCCTCCTGATAGTCCTCTACAAAAAAGCCTCTTGCACCATGAATGCCACCCTTACAGAATTTTTGCTAATTTGCATAATTTGAAAAACAGTAAAATGAATAAGCTTTTGAAATATTTGTGCTATCAACACCAAACTTGGTATGAGGCATCGGGGGACCGAGACACTCATTTCTATTATAAATGAGCCAGATTGGTCAAAAAACATGGCCGCCACGGACCAATGAATCTTGGCTGTGGGCGGAGCTTAGCATTGATTGGCCATAACTCCCACACCCTTTGACCTATCATCACCAAACTTGGTGGAGGTTCCACAATGAGACTTGGAAGCTGCCTACCAAAGCATTTTGAGCTCAGCCTATAGGGGGCACTATAAATGCCACATCTGTATCTCAAAGACCATTGGATGGAATTTCACCAAATTTGGTATGCATGCTCTAGGGGTGGCTATTAACTAATATCTTGAGTGCCATGTTGATAGGTGAAAGTGGGCGTGGCCTATTCTTCATTAACCGTCATAATTTACGTTTTATTAATTTATGACCAGCTGGAAGGACCTAGGGACATGAAACGTGGTACATGGACAATAAATGACATCCAAATACTGCTCAAAAAATTTGGTCCCAATCGGCCTTATGGGGGCGCTATAATTATCTCCAGATTTCTCCCAAAATGATCATGATCATGGAACTGTGATTGCTTAAACATTAAAATACCTATTGAAACTTTGAAATACGCATCAACAGGTAAAATTTCAATTTATGTTTTGATGTTCAAATGGAGTCTCTATGTGAAAGTATACCACAAATGTTATTAGCATGTAGGCGAGCTCAAAACCCGATTTCAAGGAATGTGTGACTTGGAAAGAGTATGTATTGCTAGGAGCTTTCAGGGACAGAGTGGGGAACGTCTTGCACTAGGGTCACGGTGGGTGGTGAGGGTCACGGTGGCTGGTTTGAAGTGGAACAGGTTAGAAGCAACCTCGCGGCTATATTTATTATTATTTTTGTTGTCTGCCGCTTGAGCTCAAATTTGAGCTGGAATGAGCCAGAAACCTGAAACTAATGATTGGAAATGATGTGCATCAACTTTTATTAAAATATGAGCCCAGTCGGCCACATGGTGGCGCTGTAATTAAGGCTTAAAAATGACTTTTTGGGAGGCCACGCCCTCACACCATAAGTCTGATTGACTTGAAATTTGACACACAGGTCCAGCTCAATGTGCTCTACAAAAAGCCTCAAGGACCATTAAGCTCTGCCTGACTAGATTTTTGCTAATTTGCATAATTTGAAAAACAGTAAAACATAAACTTTTACAATTTTGACTCCATCAACACCAAATTTGGTACACGGCTTTGGGGGATGACAAGACACATTTCTATTACAAATGAGCCAGATTGGTCAAAAAACATGGCCGCCACGGACCAATGAATCTTGGCTGTGGGCGGAGCTTAGAATTGATTGGCCATAACTCCCACACCCTTTGACCTATCATCACCAAACTTGGTGGGTAGGTCCACAATGAGACTTGGAAGCTGCCTACCAAAGCATTTTGAGCTCAGCCTATAGGCGCTATAAATGCCACACATCTGTATCTCAAAGACCATTGGATGGAATTTCACCAAATTTGGTATGCATGCTCTAGGGGTGGCTATTAACTAATATCTTGAGTGCCATGTTGATAGGTGAAAGTGGGCGTGGCCTATTCGTCATTAACCGTCATAATTTGCGTTTTATTAATTTATGACCAGCTGGAAGGACCTAGGGACATGAAACGTGGTACATGGACTATAAATGACATCCAAATACTGCTCAAAAATTTGGTCCCAATCGGCCTTATGGGGGCGCTATAACATAGAGTGTAAAGCTTGAAAGGCTCTGTCCGCCGCACCACAAGTGCTATTGACTTGAAATTTTACACACACATCCTCCTGATAGTCCTCTACAAAAAAGCCTCTTGCACCATGAATGCCGCCCTTACAGAATTTTTGCTAATTTGCATAATTTGGAAAACAGTAAAATGAATAAACTTTTGAAATATTTGTGCTATCAACACCAAACTTGGTATGAGGCATCGGGGGACCGAGACACTCATTTCTATTATAAATGAGCCAGATTGGTCAAAAAACATGGCCGCCACGGACCAATGAATCTTGGCTGTGGGCGGAGCTTAGAATTAATTGGCCATAACTCCCGCACCCTTTGACCTATCATCACTAAAATTGGTGGGTTGGTCCACAATGAGACTTCGAAGCTGCCTACTGAAGCATTTTGAGCTCAGCCTATAGGGGGCGCTATAAATGCCACACATCTGTATCTCAAAGACCATTGGATGGAATTTCACCAAATTTGGTATGCATGCTCTAGGAGTGGCTATTAACTAATATCTTGAGTGCCATGTTGCTAGATGAAAGTGGGCGTGGCCTATTCGTCATTAACCGTCATAATTTGCGTTTTATTAGTTTATGACCAGCTGGAAGGACCTAGGGACATGAAACGTGGTACATGGACAATAAATGCCATCCAACTACTGCTCAAAAAATTTGGTCCCAATCGGCCTCATGGGGGCGCTATAATTATCTCCAGATTTCTCCCAAAATTATCATGATCATGGAACTGTGATTGCTAAAACATTAAAATACCTATTGAAACTTTGAAATACGCATCAACAGGTTAAATTTCAATTTATGTTTTGATGTTCAAATGGAGTCTCTATGTGAAAGTATACCACAAATGTTATTAGCATGTAGGCTAGCTGAAAACCCGATTTCAAGAAATGTGTGACTTGGAAAGAGTATGTATTGCTTGGAGCTTTCAGGGACAGAGTGGGGAACGTCTTGCACTACGGCAGATGAAGGTCACGGTGGGTGGTGAGGGTCATGGTGGCTGGTTTGGGGCGGAACAGGTTAGAACCCGCAGATTGCCGCTCGCGGCTATATTTAGGGTTCTAACCCCGAAGGGGTAGAACCCTTCTAAGATTGTACCGGTTTATTATTATTATTATTATTATTTTTTGTTGTCTGCCGCTTGAGCTGAAATTCCCGTGAGCTGGAATGAGCCAGAAACCTGAAACTTGGCCCAATGATTGGAAATGATGTGCATCAACTTTTATTAAAATATGCGCCCATTTGGCCACATGGTGGCGCTGTAATTAAGGCTTAAAAATGACTTTTTTGGGAGGCCACGCCCCTTACACCATAAGTCTGATTGACTTGAAATTTGACACACAGGTCCAGCTCAATGTGCTCTACAAAAAAGCCTCAAGGACCATTAAGCTCCGCCTGACTAGATTTTTTGCTAATTTGCATAATTTGAAAAACAGTAACATGACATAAACTTTTACATTTTTAACTCCATCACTACCAAACTTGGTACACGGCTTTGGGAGATGACAAGACACATTTCTGTTATAAATGAGCCAGATTGGTCAAAAAACATGGCCGCCACGGACCAATGAATCTTCACTGTGGGCGGAGCTTAGAATTGATTGGCCATAACTCCCACACCCTTTGACCTATCATCACCAAACTTGGTGGGTAGGTCCACAATGAGACTTGGAAGCTGCCTACCAAAGCATTTTGAGCTCAGCCTATAGGGGGCGCTATAAATGCCACACATCTGTATCTCAAAGACCATTGGATGAAATTTCACCAAATTTGGTATGCATGCTCTAGGGGTGGCTATTAACTAATATCTTGAGTGCCATGTTGATAGGTGAAAGTGGGCGTGGCCTATTCGTCATTAACCGTCATAATTTGCGTTTTATTAATTTATGAGCAGCTGGAAGGACCTAGGGACATGAAACGTGGTACATGGACTATAAATGACATCCAAATACTGCTCAAAAAATTTGGTCCCAATCAGCCTTATGGGGGCGCTATAACATAGAGTGTAAAGCTTGAAAGGCTCTGTCCGCCGCACCACAAGTGCTATTGACTTGAAATTTTACACACACATCCTCCTGATAGTCCTCTACAAAAAAGCCTCGTGCACCATGAATGCCGCCCTTACAGAATTTTTGCTAATTTTAATAATGTTAAAAACAGTAAAATGAATAAGCTTTTGAAATATTTGTGCTATCAACACCAAACTTGGTATGAGGCATCGGGGGACCGAGACACTCATTTCTGTTACAAATGAGCAAGATCGGACGAAAAACACGGCTGCCGTCAAGCAAAGTGTCCTTGGAAAGGGCGATTGCTTAGCGAATATCGGCTGTAAAATGTTAACCGTTTTCCCATTGTCACAAAACTGGGTAAATATCATCAGAAGGGGACCAAGAACACACCCAAAAAGATTTTGAGATTGGCACATAGGGGCGCCACCGCCATTCCCAGATATTCGATTTTCCCCAAACCGTTTTCCCATTGAAAATGAATTACGGAATCTTCAAAAATCACAAAATTTCAAACAGTAACTACCGATTCATACTTTCAGCTCGAAATTCAGCATTTTCTGAAACTTGGTTATAATGGAAGTCAATGAGAAAATCCTTCAAACTCACTCATCTTCACCCACACTTCACCAACTCATACATTCACGTAGAAACTCCATTCCAACTCTGAAATGTTGACATTGCCATCAACTTTCAGTGACTGATTCATATTTTCCATATCTCTGTTAGTTTTTCTTCACCAGCTGTTTAAAAATCATGACATTTTCAGCCCTTCTCAGAATTTATAATGGGTGTGTATTCGTGGAATGTTGAGAGTTAGAGTGTGTGATGTCATCGCTAGAGTGCACAGCACCTCTGAAATCATCAAGAAATTTTCTCTTAAACTCACTGGTGCGCCACATCGTCCACTCTACATACACAAATTGTACACCAAATTGTAGGAAAAGCCGTTCTGGTTGCAGAGGTGCGACCGCTGAAGAAAATGGATTTAGGGTTTTGGCTGCAGGTGGTCTAAATGACAACAAGTCCAACCAACTGCCCCATTCACTCCCATGTTAAGTGAGAGCCCAAATTTCTGGAAGAAAGCAGACCATTCCACTTATGTCCATCATGGCTCTGGCCTCATTTTTCACACCACAGAATGAAATTTACACCTTTGTGATCCGCATCCTGTCCTCTCGCTCACGGTGTGCTTTTTGTAGCTATAGCACTTACGGTTTTCATTAAACAGTTGGAGTTTGAGAGGAACTTTTGGCTCAGTTTCTGCCTTTTCTTGGTGTATTTAATTTGACTGTGCCATTGCCAACTGGTGATTAGCTGTTAGTTAAGCTGTTTTTCTATCTGTAAGTGGACATACACACAGACAGACAAACAGACTCACACATACACAAACGCGACAGCACGTGAACATACACACATTCAGGCATGCACACACACACAGACACACAGTGATACATTTACTGCTATTAATAATTAGCATATTGGTATGGGGATACTAGTTGGCAGCGAGCATCAGGCACACTCAAAATTTCATGTGAAATTTTCTAGTTCATTCATTCACTCATTCATTCATTCTTGAAAATGAAAATTTCATTCATGAAAATTTCAAATGCTCTGCAGAGATCAGATGAAGGCCACAGGATTTGTTTAAAGCCAATTTCCCAATTGCGTAACTTATATCATCAGGCCTTATGACCACATTATCATGAGATACATCGCCAACAGTAAAAACATCACTTTTAACACAGTTAAAAAGCTCCATGTAATGTCTTCTC
The DNA here is from genome assembly GCF_011397635.1 of Epinephelus fuscoguttatus. Taxonomy (NCBI): domain Eukaryota; kingdom Metazoa; phylum Chordata; class Actinopteri; order Perciformes; family Serranidae; genus Epinephelus; species Epinephelus fuscoguttatus. The sequence continues at coordinate 46,955,536 of NC_064759.1, read as the reverse complement.
CATAATTCCATAATATGTACACTGCCACTTATCCCCTCCATACTGGAGGACAAAGGTATTTTACTATGATTCATAATCTTGACTTCATTCCAAAAATCATTAACATCATTTTGTTGCATCTTCCTAGCCAATGCATTTGCTCTCAGATGGAGTCTCTATGTGAAAGTATACCACAAATGTTATTATCAATCAATCAATCAATTTTATTTATAAAGCCCAATATCACAAATCACAATTTGCCTCACAGGGCTTTACAGCATACGACATCCCTCTGTCCTTAAGACCCTCACAGCGGATAAGGAAAAACTCCCCAAAAAAAACCCTTTAACGGGGAAAAAAAACGGTAGAAACCTCAGGAAGAGCAACTGAGGAGGGATCCCTCTTCCAGGACGGACAGACGTGCAATAGATGTCGTACAGAACAGATCAGCATAATAAATTAACAGTAATCCATATGACAGAGAGAGAGAGAGAGAGAGAGAGAGAGAGAGAGAGAGAGAGAGAGGTGCAGGTAATGACAGTAGCTTACAACAACATTAATGAAAGTAATAATATTATAGTTATAGTTCTGGTTACTGCAGTACAATATGTTGAAAGTATGTATTAATACCTGGCAGTATACATGTGTGACAATAATCATATGTGTATAATAACAGAAGAAGTATGACTAATGATGGCAGCAGCAGCAGGAGGCATCTGGCAGGACCACGGCAGCAGCACAACCACACACGTCACGCTGTCCAGGCACCGCTGCGATACGAGTTAATCTGAGAGACAGTGGAGCACAAAGGCTCCGGAGAAGAAGCCGAGTTAGTGACATCCAGAATGGCCGGGTTAGCTAGATGCAGTAATAGGATACGAGAGAGAGAGAGAGAGAGAGAGAGAGAGAGAGCGAAGGAGAGAAGGGGCCCGGTGTATTATAGAGGGGTCCTCTGGCAGACTAGGCCTAAGTCAGCCTAACTAGGGGCTGGTACAGGGCAAGCCTGAGCCAGCCCTAACTATAAGCTTTATCAAAGAGGAAAGTCTTAAGTATAGTCTTAAATGTGGAGACGGTGTCTGCCTCCCGGACCGCAACAGGAAGATGATTCCACAGGAGAGGAGTCTGATAGCTGAAGGCTCTGGCCTTAGTGTTCTGGTGGGATAATATGGCACTATGAGCTCTCTAAGATATGACGGAGCTTGACCATTTAGAGCTTTATAAGTTAACAGTAGGATTTTAAATTCAATTCTGGATTTTACAGGGAGCCAGTGCAGAGAAGCTAAAACAGGAGAGATATGATCGCATTTCTTAGTTCCTGTTAGTACACGTGCTGCTGCATTCTGAATTAGCTGGAGAGTTTTTAAGGACTTACTAGAGCTACCTGATAATAGAGAGTTACAGTAATCCAGCCTTGAGGTAACAAAAGCGTGGACCAATTTTTCTGCATCTTTCGGTCAGGATAGGCCTAATTTTCGCAATATTACGCAGATGAAAAAATGCAGTCCGTGAGGTTTGTTTTAAATGAGAATTAAAAGACAAATCTTGATCAAATATTACTCCGAGGTTTCTTACGGTAGTGGCAGGGGCCAGAGCAATGCCATCTAGAGAAACTATGTCATCAGATAAAGAGTCTCTGAGTTGTTTGGGGCCAAGAACAATAACTTCAGTTTTGTCTGAATTTAACATCAGGAAATTGGTGCTCATCCAAGTTTTTATGTCTTTAAGGCAATTATGGAGTTTAGTTAATTGATTGCTTTCTTCTGGCTTCATTGATAAATACAACTGAGTATCCGCATAACAATGGAAATTATAGAGTGATTTCTAATGATGTTACCTAAAGGAAGCATATATAGAGTAAACAGGATTGGTCCGAGCACAGAACTCATGGAACTCCAAAACAAACTTTAGTACGTAAGGATGGTTCATTATAACGTCAACAAATTGAAAACGATCAGATAAATAAGATTTAAACCAGCTTAGTGCTGAACCTTTTAAGCCAATTAAGTGATTCAGTCTCTGCAGTAGAATTTGATGGTCAATTGTGTCAAACGCCGCACTAAGATCTAATAAAACAAGTACAGAGACGAGTCCTTTGTCTGAAGCAATCAGAAGGTCATTTGTAATTTTAACTAGAGCTGTCTCAGTGCTATGATGCACTCTAAATCCTGACTGAAATTCCTCAAATAAATTATTATCCTGGAGAAAATCACACAGCTGGTCTGCGACTACTTTCTCAAGGATCTTTGACATAAAGGGAAGATTAGATATTGGTCTATAATTGGCTAACACCTCTGGATCCAGGGTGGGCTTTTTTAGTAGAGGTTTAATTACAGCTATCTTAAAAGACTGTGGTACATAGCCTGTTAATAAGGATATATTGATCATATCTAATATATGAGTGTTAACTAAAGGAAAGACCTCCTTAAGTAGCCTAGTTGGGATGGGGTCTAAGAGACACGTTGATGATTTGGATGAAGAAATCACTGCAGTCAATTCTGAAGAGAAATTGGGAGAAGCAATCTAAATATATATTAGATTTTACAGCTGTGTTTGAGGTTAGATAGGTACTATCTAAGGGCAGGAGGTCATGAATTTTGCCTCTAATAGTTAGAATTTTGTCATTAAAAAAGCTCATAAAATCATTACTGCTAAGGGCTAAGGGAATACAAGGCTCAATAGAGCTTTGACTCTCAGTCAGCCTGGCTACAGTGCTGAAAAGAAACCTGGGGTTGTTCTTATTGTCTTCTATTAGAGCTGAGTAATAGTTTGCTCTGGCATTGCGGAGGAAGTTTTGAGACTGTCTGTCCAGATTAAACGAGATTCTTCCAGTTTGGTTAATCGCCAATTCCTTTCAAATTTTCGCGATATTTGTTTTAACTTACGGGTTTGACAGTTATACCAAGGAGCGAACTTTCTTTGCTTTTTTAACTTCTTTTTAAGAGGAGCTACAGAGTCGAGCGTTGTTCGTAGCGAGCCTACGGTGCTATCAACAAAATGATCAATTCGGGAGAGGTTAAAGTCGGCACGGGAAACCTCTGTTACTGAAGGTATTGGTATTGAATTTAACGACGAAGTAATCTTTTCCTTAAGTTTTGCGACAGCACTATCTGATAAACATCTAGTATAGTAACTGTTGCTGAGTGGCGTGTAATCGAGTAAAAAGAAATCAAAAGTAATCAGATAATGATCCGATAGCGAGGGATTCTGTGGAAAGACTTTTAGGTTATTAATTTCAATTCCATACGTCAGAACTAGATCGAGGGTATGGTTAAAACAATGAGTAGGTGTACACCCTGACTGAAGCCAATGGAGTCTAATAATGAGATAAACGTGGTAGCCAGGGAGTCATTATCAACGTCGACATGAATGTTAAAATCGCCTACAATAATAACTTTATCTGATTTAAGAACTAAACTGGATAAAAACTCTGAGAATTCAGATACAAATTCAGAATACGGGCCAGGAGCACGGTACACTATAACAAATAAAAGTGGCTGCGAGGTTTTCCAGGTCGGATGTAAAAGACTAAGAACGAGGCTTTCAAATGAATTATAATCTAGTTTAGGTTTAATGCTGATTAACAGGCTAGAGTTAAAAATGGCTGCAACTCCCCCTCCTCGGCCGCTGCCTCGAGGAATGTGGGTATTATTATGACTGGGAGGAGTGGACTCATTTAGACTGACATATTCATCTTGACACAGCCAGGTTTCAGTGAGACTGAGTAAATCAATATGATTATCTGATATTAATTCGTTTACTAACACTGCTTTAGACGATAGAGACCTGATATTTAACAGTCCGCATTTAATTCTCCTGTTTTGTCTTTCTGTCACAGAAGAGGTTTTAATTTTTATGAGGTTGTTATGCACAACTCCTCTTTGTTTAATTTTAGATTTAGATAATTTAGGCGGTCGGGGACAGACACCGCTTTGTATAAAACTATTAAAACTATGGCTGGGTAACTGAACTAGAAGCTCAGAGAGGCGTTTAGGACTGCGTCTCCGAGTCCTGGTCTCAACTCTGGGTTGTCAGGATTTAAATTACTAATAAAGTTTGCCAGGTTCCTAGAAATGAGAGCAGCTCCATCCAAAGTGGGATGAATGCCGTCTCCTAATAAGACCAGGTTTTCCCCAGAAAGTTTGCCAATTATTAACAAAACCCACATCGTTTGCTGGACACCACCTGGACAGCCAGCGGTTAAATGATGACATGCGGCTAAACATGTCATCACTGGTCAGATTTGGGAGGGGTCCAGAGAAAACTACAGAGTCCGACATCGTTTTTGCGTATTCACACACCGAAGCAATATTAATTTTAGTGACCTCCGATTGGCGTAACCGGGTGTCATTGCCGCCGACGTGAATAACAATCTTACTGAATCTACGTTTAGCTTTAGCCAGCAGCTTTAAATTTGATTTGATTAGCATGTAGGCGAGCTGAAAACCCGATTTCAAGAAATGTGTGACTTGGAAAGAGTATGTATTGCTTGGAGCTTTCAGGGACAGAGTGGGGAACGTCTTGCACTACGGCAGATGAGGGCCACGGTGGGTGGTGAGGGTCACGGTGGCTGGTTCGTGGCGAAACAGGTTAGAACCCGCAAATTGCCGCTCGCGGCTATATTTATTATTATTTTTTGTTGTCTGCCGCTTGAGCTCAAATTCCCGTGAGCTGGAATGAGCCAGAAACCTGAAACTTGGCCCAATGATTGGAAATGATGTGCATCAACTTTTATTAAAATATGAGCCCAGTTGGCCACATGGTGGCGCTGTAATTAAGGCTTAAAAATGACTTTTTTGGGAGGCCACGCCCCTCACACCATAAGTCCGAATGACTTGAAACTTGACACACAGGTCCAGCTCAATGTGCTCTACAAAAAAGCCTCAAGGACCATTAAGCTCCGCCTACTAGATTTTTTGCTAATTTGCATAATTTGAAAAACAGTAACATGACATAAACTTTTACAATTTTAACTCCATCAACACCAAAGTTGGTACACGGCTTTGGGGGATGACACGACACATTTCTATTATAAATGAACCAGATTGGTCAAAAAACATGGCCGCCACGGACCAATGAATCTTTGCTGTGGGCGGAGCTTAGAATTGATTGGCCATAACTCCCACACCCTTTGACCTATCATCACCACACTTGGTGGGTAGGTCCACAATGAGACTTGGAAGCTGTCTACCAAAGCATTTTGAGCTCAGCCCATAGGGGGCGCTATAAATGCCACACATCTGTATCTCAAAGACCATTGGATGGAATTTCACCAAATTTGGTATGCATGCTCTAGGGGTGGCTATTAACTAATATCTTGAGTGCCATGTTGATATGTGAAAGTGGGCGTGGTCTATTCATCATCAACTGTCATAATTTGCGTTTTATTAATTTGTGAGCAGCTGGAAGGACCTAGGGACATGAAACGTGGTACATGGACTATAAATGACATCCAAATACTGCTCAAAAAATTTGGTCCCAATCGGCCTTATGGGGGCGCTATAACATAGAGTGTAAAGCTTGAAAGGCTCTGCCCACGCACCACAAGTGCTATTGACTTGAAACTTTACACACACATCCTTCTGATAGTCCTCTACAAAAAAGCCTCTTGCACCATGAATGCCGCCCTTACAGAATTTTTGTTAATTTTAATAATGTTAAAAACAGTAAAATGAATAAACTTTTGAAATATTTGTGCTATCAACACCAAACTTGGTATGAGGCATCGGGGGACCGAGACACTCATTTCTATTACAAATGAGCAAGATCGGACAAAAAACACGGCTACCGTCACGCAAAGTGTCCTTGGAAAGGGCGGGGCTTAGCGAATAACGGCTGTAAAATGTTAAGCGTTTTTCCGATCGTCACAAAACTGGGTAAATATCATCAGAAGGGGACCAAGAACACACCCAAAAAAAGATTTTGAGATCAGCCTATAGGGGGCGCTATAAATGCCACACATCTGTATCTCAAAGACCATTAGATGGGTAAAAAATTAGATGTGACTTGGAAAGAGTATGTATTAATGGGAGCTTTCAGGGACAGAGGGGAGAACGTCTTGAACTACGGCAAATGAGGGTCACGGTGGGTGGTGAGGGTCACGGTGGCTGGTTTGGGGCGGAACAGGTTAGAACCCGCAGATTGCCGCTCGCGGCTATATTTATTATTATTTTTTGTTGTCTGCTGCTTGAGCTCAAATTCCTGTGAGCTGGAATGAGCCAGAAACCTGAAACTTGGCCCAATGATTGGAAATGATGTGCATCAACTTTTATTAAAATATGAGCCCAGTCAGCCACATGGTGGCGCTGTAATTAAGGCTTAAAAATGACTTTTTTGGGCGGCCACGCCCCTCACACCATAAGTCTGATTGACTTGAAATTTGACACACAGGTCCAGCTCAATGTGCTCTACAAAAAAGCCTCTGGGACCCTTAAGCTCCGCCTGACTAGATTTTTTGCTAATTTGCATATTTTGAAAAACAGTAAAATGACATAAACTTTTACAGTTTTGACTCCATCAACACCAAAGTTGGTACACGGCTTTGGGGGATGACAAGACACATTTCTTTTACAAATGAGCCAGATTGGTAAAAAAATATGGCCGCCACAGACCAATGAATGTTGGCTGTGGGCGGAGCTTAGAATTGATTGGCCATAACTCCCACACCCTTTGACCTATCATCACCAAACTTGGTGGGTAGGTCCACAATGAGACTTGGAAGCTGCCTACCAAAGCATTTTGAGCTCAGCCTATAGGGGGCGCTATAAATGCCACACATCTGTATCTCAAAGACCATTGGATGGAATTTCACCAAATTTGGTATGCATGGTCTAGGCGTGGCTATTCACTAATATTTTGAGTGCCATGTTGATAGGTGAAAGCGGGCGTGGCCTATTCGTCATTAACCGTCATAATTTGCGTTTTATTAATTTATGACCAGCTGGAAGGACCTAGGGACATGAAACGTGGTACATGGACTATAAATGACATCCAAATACTGCTCAAAAAATTTGGTCCCAATTGGCCTTATGGGTGTGCTATAACATAGAGTGTAAACCTTGAAAGGCTCTGCCCGCCGCACCACAAGTGTTTTTGACTTGAAATTTTACACACACATCCTCCTGATAGTCCTCTACAAAAAAGCCTCTTGCACCATGAATGCCGCCCTTACAGAATTTTTGCTAATTTTAATAGTGTTAAAAACAGTAAAATGAATAAGCTTTTGAAATATTTGTGCTATCAACACCAAACTTGGTATGAGGCATCGGGGGACCGAGACACTCATTTCTATTATAAATGAGCAAGATCGGACGAAAAACACGGCTGCCGTCAAGCAAAGTGTCCTTGGAAAGGGCGGGGCTTAGCGAATATCGGCTGTAAAATGTTAAGCGTTTTTCCGATCGTCACAAAACTGGGTACATATCATCAGAAGGGGACCAATAACACACCCAAAAAAAGATTTTGAGATTGGCACATAGGGGGCGCCACCGCCATTCCCAGATATTCCCGATTTTTTTCCCAAACCGTTTTCCCATTGAAAATGAATTACGGAATCTTCAAAAATCACAAAATTTCAAACGGTAACTACCGATTCATACTTTCAGCTAGAAACTCCATTCAAACTGGAAAATATTCAGCAATTCCTTGACTTTTTACATATGATTCAACTTTTCAATCCCATTCAAACTTTCCAAAATATTCAGCATTTTCTGAAACTTGGTTATAATGGAAGTCAATGAGAAAATCCTTCAAACTCGCTCATCTTCACCCACACTTCACCAACTCATACATTCACGTAGAAACTCCATTCCAACTGTGAAATGTCGACATTGCCATCGACTTTCAGTGACTGATTCATATTTTCCATATCTCTTTTAGTTTTTCTACACCAGCTGTTTAAAAATCATGACATTTTCAGCCCTTCTCAGAATTTATAACGGGTGTGTATTGCATGGAATGTTGAGAGTTAGAGTGGGTGATGTCATCGCTAGAGTGCACAGCACCTCTGAAATCATCAAGAAATTTTCTCTTAAACTCGCTGGTGCGGCCACATCGTTCATTCTACATACACAAATTGTACACCAAATTGTAGGAAAAGCCGTTCCGGTCGCAGAGGTGCGACCGCTGAAGAAAATGGATTTAGGGTTTTGGCTGCAGGTGGTCTAAAAGGACAACAAGTCCAACCAACTGCCCCATTCACTCCCATGTTAAGTGAGAGCCCAAATTTCTGGAAGAAAGCAGACCATTCCACATATCTGTAAGTGAACATACACACAGACAGACAAACAGACTCACACATACACAAACGCGCGACAGCACGTGAACATACACACATTCAGGCATGCACGCACACACACACACAGACACACAGTGATACATTTACTGCTATTAATAATTAGCATATTGGTATGGGGATACTAGTTGGCAGCGAGCATCAGGCACACTCAAAATTTCATGTGAAATTTTCTAGTTCATTCATTCACTCATTCATTCATTCTTGAAAATGAAAATTTCATTCATGAAAATTTCAAATGCTCTGCAGAGATCAGATGAAGACCACAGGACTTGTTTAAAGCCAATTTCCCAATTGCGTAACTTATATCATCAGGCCTTATGACCACATTATCATGAGATACATCACCAACAGTAAAAACATCACTTTTAACACAGTTAAAATGCTCCATGTAATGTCTTCTCCATAATTCCATAATATTTACACTGCCACTTACCCCCTCCATACTGGAGGACAAAGGTATTTTACTATGATTCATAATCTTGACTTCATTCCAAAAATCATTAACATCATTTTGTTGCATCTTCCTAGCCAATGCATTTCCTCTCAGATGGAGTTTCTATGTAAAAGTATACCACAAATGTTATTAGCATGTAGGCTAGCTGAAAACCCGATTTCAAGAAATGTGTGACTTGGAAAGAGTATGTATTGCTTGGAGCTTTCAGGGACAGAGTGGGGAACGTCTTGCACTACGGCAGATGAGGGTCACGGTGGGTGGTGAGGGTCACGGTGGCTGGTTTGGGGCGGAACAGGTTAGAACCCGCAAATTGCCGCTCGCGGCTATATTTATTATTATTTTTTGTTGTCTGCCGCTTGAGCTCAAATTCCCGTGAGCTGGAATGAGCCAGAAACCTGAAACTTGGCCCAATGATTGGAAATGATGTGCATCAACTTTTATTAAAATATGAGCCCAGTCGGCCACATGGTGGCGCTGTAATTAAGGCTTAAAAATGACTTTTTTGGGAGGCCACGCCCCTCACACCATAAGTCTGATTGACTTGAAATTTGACACACAGGTCCAGCTCAATGTGCTCTACAAAAAAGCCTCAAGGACCATTAAGCTCCGCCTGACTAGATTTTTTGCTAATTTGCATAATTTCAAAAACAGTAACATGACATAAACTTTTACAATTTTGACTCCATCAACACCAAAGTTGGTGCACGGCTTTGGGGGATGACAAGACACATTTCTATTACAAATGAGCCAGATTGGTCAAAAAACATGGCCGTCACGGACCAATGATTCTTCGCTGTGGGCGGAGCTTAGAATTGATTGGCCATAACTCCCACACCCTTTGACCTATCATCACCAAACTTGGTGGGTAGGTCCACAATGAGACTTGGAAGCTGCCTACCAAAGCATTTTGAGCTCAGCTTATAGGGGGCGCTATAAATGCCACACATCTGTATCTCAAAGACCATTGGATGGAATTTCACCAAATTTGGTATGCATGCTCTAGGGGTGGCTATTAACTAATATCTTGATTGCCATGTTGATAGATGAAAGTGGGCGTGGCCTATTCGTCATTACCGTCATAATTTGCGTTTTATTAATTTATGACCAGCTGGAAGGACCTAGGGACATGAAACGTGGTACATGGACTATAAAGGACATCCAAATACTGCTCAAAAAATTTGGTCCCAATCGGCCTCATGGGGGCGCTATAACATAGAGTGTAAAGCTTGAAAGGCTCTGCCTGCCGCACCACAAGTGCTATTGACTTGAAATTTTACACACACATCCTCCTGATAGTCCTCTACAAAAAAGCCTCTTGCACCATGAATGCCGCACTTACAGATTTTTTGCTAATTTTAATAATGTTAAAACAGTAAAATGAATAAGCTTTTGAAATATTTGTGCTATCAACACCAAACTTGGTATGAGGCATCGGGGGACCGAGACACTCATTTCCCTTACAAATGAGCCAGATTGGTCAAAAAACATGGCCGCCACGGACCAATGAATCTTGGCTGTGGGCGGAGCTTAGAATTGATTGGCCATAACTCCCACACCCTTTGACCTATCATCACCAAACTTGGTGGGTAGGTCCACAATGAGACTTGAAAGCTGCCTACCAAAGCATTTTGAGCTCAGCCTATAGGGGGCGCTATAAATGCCAAACATCTGTATCTCAAAGACCATTGGATGGAATTTCACCAAATTTGGTATGGATGCTCTAGGAGTGGATATTAACTAATATCTTGAGTGCCATGTTGCTAGGTGAAAGTGGGCGTGGCCTATTCGTCATTAACCGTCATAATTTGCGTTTTATTAATTTATGACCAGCTGGAAGGACCTAGGGACATGAAATGTGGTACATGGACTATAAATGACATCCAAATACTGCTCAAAAAATTTGGTCCCAATCGGCCTTATGGGGGCGCTATAATTATCTCCAGATTTCTCCCAAAATTATCATGATCATGGACCTGTGATTGCTTAAACATTAAAATACCTATTGAAACTTTGAAATACGCATCAATAGGTAAAATTTATGTTTTGATGTTCAAATGGAGTCTCTATGTGAAAGTATACCACAAATGTTATTAGCATGTAGGCTAGCTGAAAACCCGATTTCAAGAAATGTGTGACTTGGAAAGAGTATGTATTGCTTGGAGCTTTCAGGGACAGAGTGGGGAACGTCTTGCACTATGGCAGATGAGGGTCACGGTGGGTGGTGAGGGTCACGGTGGCTGGTTTGGGGCGGAACAGGTTAGAACCCGCAGATTGCCGCTCGCGGCTATATTTGTATTTAAAGATTAATTGTATTTATTGTAGTATTTATTCAACAGCATTTTAAATATTATCTGATATGAATTGTATACCTGATGTCTGAAGTGTGGCTGAATAAACTTTTTCTCTTAACATCTGACCTGTTTGATTCCATTTATATTGGTGAGGACAGACGAAATGAGAAACTGCTGTCAGTATAATCCAGTACAGTTCAACAGCACCACAATCTACAACTCAACGCTTCAATAAAATGTTAGACTTAATACAATATTAAACTGCTTTTGTTTTTTCTAGGTGTACAAAGTAAACTGTCAAGTCTCCATAAAAATGTAGACAGAAAGCAGAATGATGAGACAAATACAATGATGGACAGTAACTAAGTATATTTACTCAAGCAGCTTCTGTACTTTAGTACAAATTTGATGTACTTGTACTTAGTGTGTTTCCATTTTGTGCTACTTTATACTTAGAGGGAAATACTGTACATTCTGCTCAAGCTACATTTATTTGATAGCTATAAGGTGAATATGGTTAGAGTGGGACAATGGGCAAACTGGGACAGTTAAGCTTAATCATATTTATCTTTACATGTGTATACTTATATTACTAAAAATCATCACTGAGCTCATCATAAGTAAGTATGAGATTAAAAAACATTGGTTCTGTGTCGATGACATCACTTCTGGGGCGTGGCTCACCATATTCAACTCCCTCTGCAATGAACCAAGATGGTAAGTAAAATGACAGCGTTTTGAGGTGAAAGATGTTAGTGTTTTAGACATAAGAAAACTGGTGGATAGTTTGTAATTGTGATATATTTTGTTAAGGGTGTAATGGTGATTCATAATTTTCAAAAACCACATCCATGTGAATCTTACTCTTTTTTTAAAATGCCATTTTGTTGCTGTCGCACTTTAACAATATGCTATTGTTAAAGTGGGACAGTGTGTTATTGGCAAACTGGGACAACCATTCAAGTCATTATAAAGGTGGAAATAAGTTTCCTTTTTATTCATCCCTCATAAATTTAGTTATCTAGCTAGCTAGATATATCAACAAATTTACTTAAATTGCACAAATTAAGGTAGCTTGTAATGAAAATAATAATCATGATGCTTATGCTAGCTAGCTAGCAAGCTCTTGCCCTGCCACCCCACACGTTTTGCATACTCCTGTTTAAACTGATCTAAAACAAAAACTATAGTAGCTAGAACATTGATTTTTTTTGTGGGTGAAAGCTAAGACTTATGTCTTTTACATTATTATGTTGCACACTTAGAGTACCAGTGATGATATTAATGATGTTGCAAGTGTCCCAGTTTGCCAATATACAGTGTCCCACTTTACCAATAGTGCCTAGAAATTTTGGTTGTGGGTCAGTGTGTTTTTGGTGAAGGGTCATCCATCCTGTGTTTAATGTTTCTTTGTTTTTTTCTTCTACATAGTATAGTAGAGATCACAAGCTATTTAGAATGGTATGATATGATGGGCTAAGACATTTGGTTCATAACTAGAAATTATGTTGAAGGTAAATTTTCAGAAAGTGTCTCAATTTACCCATATTCACCCTAGTTACTTTTCAGATAGTTTGTTTTATATGTTGTACTGTAAGTTTCATATTTACAAGTTGATGTGTGTTGTTATAGATTAGACTAGTACACCAGTTAAAGGTGTTAAAATTAGTTCTACCATGACAACATTTAAATGCTGCTTACATGTAGCCTACGTGTGAATTGATCAATTAATACTCAATACATATTCATGTATATGATGATTACATCACTTGAAATTGGGTCAGTCTGCATAATGAGTACTTTCAACTTTTGATTTTAAGTAGGTCTACATTTTGCTGACAATACCCATTTACTTTTACTCAAGTCAGATTTGGTGTGCAGCACTTTTACTTGTGACTGAGTTTTTGTTCTTTGTTGTGATATTACTACTTTACCTGAGTACTTTGTCCACAACTGGACAAACATACCAAACAATAGAGACATGCAATCCCCCGCCTCATTCTCCGCTGTCATTCTCGGATCTGCCTCCTCAGCTGGGCAGCCTCGTCCTCAGCCTGCAGGTACAGTAATCCTGCTGCAATAGCTGCACCAAGACCCGCCCTCCGATCCATTTCAATGTTCGATATCCAACTCGCCAATGCTCACGCTTATAATAACCACCAACTCTCCACAAACTTTTCCCCCGGCACCTGGCTTTTAATTACACATAATCAGAGGCCAGGTGTGGGAATTGGATAGGCCTATAGATTAAATATGATCAAAAGCCAGCTGCAGGGAAAATATTTTATAAGACATTTTATGAAAATATTTTGGCTATTTATATGTTTTGTGTGTCAGTTATATATGTTGAAACGTTAAAAACATATAGGCATACATATTAATTTCTTACAATGACAATGAAAAGATGCAGGGCTGGGCTGTGTTTATATTGTTTTATTCTAAATGCATGTATACAACACAGTACAACAGCCAAGGCAAGCGGAGGTGGTGACATCATCAAGTTCGCTGCTGTTCCAAAAGCACAAACGACTGTCCTCCCATCCTCCTGTTCTTGGGAATTCCGGACTTTCGCATGGACTTGCCAAGTCCGAACTTGCCAAGTCCACAAGTCCGAACTGCTGAACTTGTGTATTGAGAAACGGCTAGTGTGTCTGTGACTTCCTGTACAGACTGAAGGCTGCTGGAAACTGTTGGGACACTGTCCGACTTCACTGCAGCTTTTTAGGTTCGTTCGAGATGAGCCAGGCCTGCGCAGATTCAATCACCGGTGATCGGCGCACAATGCATGTCGGTTAGTTTTGTGTCTGACTTCATCCCGACTTGCTCTGACGTATTACAAAAGTGGACGGCGATAAAGCCGCGAGAGTTTGGCAGCCGCAGTTTTTAGAGCCAGGCGCTGCAGTTGCTCTCCACTGACTGCACCGCCTGGCTCTCACCTGATCTAACAGCTGATTGGTTTAGATGTCGACTCAACAATATGACGTTTTAGATAAACTACTCATTTTTGTTTTCATTTTAGAGATTAAGATTGTATTTGTCTGATCTGAAGGTTTATTCTGTGAACAGAAAACATGTTGTGTGACTGATGGTGAAGTTTAGGTGTCAGAGACTGAATACATTCATCATAAACTATACAGAGTCTACCGTGCTATATTAATATTGGACGGTTTAATTATTGAAGTATTTAGCAACACAGAGACTTGTGGTCAGTGGGATGTGAGGATTCTTAAAATAACATCAGATGTGAAGCCCTGACTGTATCTGACTGAGCCTTAATGAAAGCTGTTGTCTAGTATTTTTTTCCCTCTGAAAATATGAACCTTATAGTCAAACACAGTTTATTCAGCCTGTGTAGTTGAGGGGACAGGTCAAACTGATATGATGCTGATTTACAGGAGAATTCATGTCAAATGGAGGATAAACCATGAACATAAATTACAGATCACCTGTAAAGCATTTTAATAAATTAATCTATCATAATTAAAACAACTGGAGACTGAAAACAAACTGATATATGGGTCTGATCACTTTTTTAATGAACTGACATCATTCCAGACAGGATGTAAGTGTGTCTGTGAATTGATGTATGGACTGAAGGCTGCTGGAAACTGTCGGGAAACTGTCTGACTTCACTGCAGCTTTTTATCACGGCCCCCCGCTGAAAATTGGTACATATGTGTATGTTGCCCAGACGCACAAAAAAAGTCTCTGCCACCAATGGTCTACTCCAAACAGGAAGTCGGCCATTTTGATTTAAACTTTTCATTTTGGTGGTGATTTTGTGATTTTGACACCTTGTATTTTGACGAACTCCTCCTACAGATTTTGTCCAATCAACTTCAGATTTGGTACAGATCACCCTGAGACCATGCTGATCAAAAGTTAATAAAAGCTTTTCTCTATGTCAAGGGGCGTGGCCGCTATGGCACCGCCCTCGCCATCAAATACGTTTGGCTTTTTGATGGCTTCAACGACCTCATCTCCTCATGAAAATTGATACATAAGTCAAGAATGGCGAGCTCATGCATCTGGTAGGGGCGCCGCCCATGGGGGGGACAAAATGCCTCTATGGCGCCCCCGTGAAATTTTCAAGAACCCCTCCCCATAGGGTTTTTTTTGGAGTTGGAACATGAAAACTGGTACACGTGTGTATGTTGTGTATGTGTCCAGACGCACATAAAAGTCTCTGGCACCAATGGTCTACTCCAAACAGGAAGTTGGCCATTTTGATTTTGACTTGTCATTTTGGCGTGATTTTCACATGTTGTATTTCAACGAACTAGTCCTAGGGATTTCATCCAATCGAAATCGAAATTTTTTACAGACCATCCAGAGACCATGCTGATCAAAAATTGTG
Source organism: Epinephelus fuscoguttatus (assembly GCF_011397635.1). Lineage (NCBI taxonomy): Eukaryota > Metazoa > Chordata > Actinopteri > Perciformes > Serranidae > Epinephelus > Epinephelus fuscoguttatus. Next base: position 46,940,162 of record NC_064759.1, on the reverse strand, counting down.
CTCTGCATGTCTGTAGGTCAAAGGGCGTGGCTGCTATTGACACTGCCATTTTTGATCCATCGCCATGCATATTGAAGCAGCTCTCTCTCCCACATAATTCGTCCAAACTGCTTCAAAATTTCTGTACATGATAAGAGCCCCACCCAGAACGCCTCCATATGCTCGCAGGCAATCTTGCTCATGCCGCCCCCTTGTGGAAACAGGAAATGCCCTATTATACATTGACATTGTCCGATTTGCTCGAAATTTCACGTGTGATGAGGGTCCGCCCCTGGACACACCTGCACACGTTTAGTTACAGTCCCAGTGCCCATGGTGGATGAACAAAACATTGCTTTTTTTCCGCTCCTGCCAGGTTTTTTCTCCCTTCTCGCTTCATGCCACAGCCCCCACATGCCTCAGGCCCCTGTGGTTACATGGGGGAGCGAGGGCTCGATCACAGCTGCTTGCAGCTTTAATTATTATTATTATTCAGAAAAATTTATTGTCCATTCATTTTACATGAGATGGAAAGTGAGCTGATTGTCAAATATTGTTATTATTACTATATACAGACTGTTTTTTTATTTTAAGGATAAGCTACATAACTAATGAGTAAAATGGCAGGCCGTTATGCCAAAGTAGTAAATTACAAGAGCTTACATGAGAATGAGTTGAGAAGATGATAATTACTTTATTAATCCCCAAAGGAGGAATCATTTGTCTGGCAACACAAAGCCTAATGGACGTAGGTATGAAATATCTTGTGAATATCTCCATTCTGCACTGAAGAGGAGCCACTCACCACTACTGTCTTTTGGCCTGTCAGTGTGTTTGTTGTTAAGTGGGTGATCTTATCACATTAATTTATTTTTACTGTACAAGGACTGTAGCTTTTTTTTTTCTTCTTCTGGTACCTTATGTGTGTTTTTATGAATTCAAGTCACGTGAATGGCTCTGAATTGTAGAAACCGATTGCCCTTTGAGGGTTAATTAAGTTTGTTTTTATACGGATGTTTATTGATATTATTTTCCTTTTTGCGGGACATGCATCAATTATAAATATACAATGCATAAATGCATATGTTCTAAAAAATAAAATATATAATAAATACATAAAAACATTTCAAAGCTTCTCAGGTTTGTCACGACCTGGCTCAAAAGTCATGACAAAAGGAACGCCAAAGTGCCAATAAATAAAACAATTTATTTCTTTTCTTCAAACGAAACGATTTAGAACAGAGGACCAAATAGATGTGGTGTGTTTGTCAGTATTATCAGTTGTGTAAGTGTGGTTGAGGGTTTGTGTGAGTGTCATGTTGGATGCAAAACCAAAAGACAAAGAAACCAAACGTGCAGGCGCTGGCAGGGATCTGGGAGAGTGAACTGCGCTGGGGGTTGGAACACCGGACCCAGGTGCTCCTAATCAGCCGAGCCGGGACATCCAAATATGAGTAGCAGCAGCATTTCCACTTCAAAACAGAAGGGAATGGTTAAAGGCCCCAGTAGGGTCGTGACACATTTTATTGGAGGAGTCAAACGAAAAAAAGTCAATCTGTGAAGCCTTTACACCTTATAGCTGGCTAAGAAATGCCTCAGAGGAGAGGGCTCTGCGCATTTTATCCTTGAAAGCTTGTAGCTTCTCCGTTGCCCCATCAAGTCTTTTTGCATCATTTTCAATTCACTGTCAAAAAAAAAAAAATGTTTTGGTGAACCCTGCAGTAAAGTGAACCCTCTTCCTTAGAGAGGATCTTTGCCTCCCAGTTTGTTCCTGGTGGCATAGCAGAGTGAACCGTCTATCTTCTCAGAAATCTTTGTCCCATGAGAGCAGGCACAGTGTCCGCAGTAAACAACTTTCGCTGGTGATTTGACAGTCACTAGAAGCACATTATGACCCTTTTTGTAAAAGTTTCTGTGTGGTACCTGTGTTGTACATGAGCTAACTTTAGCGGCTAAGGACTGAGAGGCTGTCCGGTATGTGTGTGCATGTGTCTGTCTGTCTGAGGAGTGTCAGTACGTTAACTTGTTAGCCGTAGCCTTGCTGTCTGTTAGTCATGTTAATGTTATCGTCGGCAGCCCTGAATAGCTTGTAAAGCTTTAGCATAGTTAGTTAACACATTTGTTATCGGCCCATGTGTTTACTGCTACAGAGAATTAATAAATCTTTGGTTTATTTGCACAACGTCGCCTCTCTGCCGTCTTTTATCACGCTTGCTAACGCTAAGTTAACGTTACCAGATCTGTGTGAGGCACAAACTGAGGCTACAATTAGCAGTGTGCTGATGCTTAGTGGAATTTCTTAATATTTTCTGTGAAACTAATGTGCATTTAATAAAGAGACAGAGACACTGGGGTGCATGTAGTTTTGAATGAGAAAACTTTATGGGCACAATGGCCAGTTCAAAACAGGACATGCTACACTGGCCGTATGGTGAGGGGCATTACTAGGGTTGCCACCTTGGATTTGTGAAAAAAAGGGACACTCAACCAAATGTTTGAGGCGGAGGGCTCAGCCATTATTACCAGTTCAGACTGACCAATGAACATGAAATTTGGACATAGGAGACCAGATTTGCCATCATTCCATGTCCTTCTATGTGCCTGTATTTTATATTAATTTTTATATCAATGAAAAAAACAAATCTGTGTTACTAAATTCTTACATTTTTACATGTATCTCACCATAGCAAGTTGGAAGTTGACATATTCTGCCATATATGAAGAGGGGAGACTCTCTGGAATCTGGCAATATAAGAACCATGATGCTCAGACATTCTGTCACTTCACAGTTGTCCAAAACATGTGGTTTGTGCCAGGTGGACAGTATTTTTTCATTATTGCAAGAAATTCCATTGACTCATTCACAAGTCAAAAATGTGTTTTATCTGAAAGAAACATGCAATATTTACATCTAAGATAATAGAAAAATAGTCAACCAAGTGCAATGATGTCCTCCAAGATAATATTTGCCACTTTGATTTCAGTAAAAAAAAAAAAAAAATGGGTATGGGGGGCACGTGTCCCCCTCAATGTATGTGGTGACTACGGCCCTGTCAGGCATGCATAATTAGGCCTCAATTGATTGGGTGCGTAAAGGTGAAGTGCGCTGGTCTTGTCATAAAAAGTTTGATGAAGTGTCAACTGGACAATATGGAGATATTTGCATCTTGAAAGCTGGACTACAAATGTGGATAGACAGGGAGAAACACACGCAAGCCTAAGACGTGGTAAGATACGATATTCCTCACTATATGAAGTGATTGATAACAAGATCTGCATAATGGATTGTAAAGAAATTCATCAGGATTTTATTTGGTAGACAACTGATCTGTATTTATAGCGTGATGGGATGACAGCACAATGATGTGTGTGGTATCATTGGAAAGCTCTGGTCCTGCGCTTTCATGTGATATGCGTGGCATTTCTGTGCGAGCCTGCATTCGCGAGTAATCCATCCAAGAGTATTGTGTGCGCAAAGCTGTATGAAAGCTCTGTTATAGATAATTTTAGTGTAACTTTATCTTTTTTTCACTGTGAAAACATTCGGAAAGCTACGATTCCGCTGTTTCACGTGATATGCGTGGCTTCTCAGTATGACGCACAGTTGCGGAGAAAAACCATAGAGAACATGTGTGAATTTGGACGCACTATGCGTCGTTCAGGCCCGTAGGGTTAAATATAAATGAAAAAAATACAAATTAAAACATGATTGGATGTGCAAATATATTAAGTGAACTGTTAGGACTTCCCACAGCTCCTCTTACCTCTTTGCTGTCTCTCTGACACAGATGTTCTTGAGCCTGTTGCACTGATTCTGGATGGACTCCTTGGCCTGCTGCTGCTGCATTTTCCCCAGAAAACGGGACAAATTGTGTCCCAGGAGAGATTTTTTTTTCCCGGGACAGCTGATGGAAAAAAAGAACAATTCTGGGAAAACGGGACGGGTGGCAACTCTAGGCATTACGGCCACAGTGCGGGTCATCCACGGCACTGGCCGTTTGGCTGTGGTATAATTCCTGCCCTGATTATTACAGTGGAGTCACAATTTCCAAGTTATTTCTGGCCACAATTTCTAGCTTAGATTTATCTACTTGGGTCAACATTTTAGGATCGTTTAGAATAGAAATACATATATATATATACGTTGCATGTAATTTACCAAACGGGCAAATAACCTCCTCTGAAACTATCTTGCTACCTTGTTTTGCTCAGTTTACACAGCAATGGGCTAGCCTCCTTCTGTCTGCCCAATAATATTTAATATTGTGGTTAAAATACCTTACTTGCTTCGTTCATAGCCCCGGGTAATAATATAACTATGTGCAGCAATTGTATAAGTGTGTTACATTTACTAAATAAAATATAAGGACACTTACAGTCTGGATATGATCCGCCATCGTTCTTTTTTGAGACCTCTCGTTTATTTCCTTGTTTTGTTCTTGCTTTTGGCGGGCCTCATTTTACATCTCCCGTGGTTCAACGTGATTGGATTTACACAACTACACGCCACGCCCCCTACACGGTCCACCCACTCTACAGGTTCCGACCTTTGCAGGCTGCAGACAGACCTCTCTCCGCTGCGGCCGCCTGCTCTTGTCTACTTTCGAGATGCAGTTCATCTCAAATGAACCTAACGTCTATGCTCTCTTCTACTTTCTAGGCGAGGCGCAGTTCATCTCGGACAAGCCTCATATTGGAACAGTCCTCCGGCGGGGGTCGATGACGTAGTCATCCTTCAAATTCGGCCGTTTAAGGATCCTTCCTTGAGCCTCATTCATTTAACTCAAACCAAAGAGCATGGATACCAAGAGGCGAAGCTCAATAGAACGCCCCATAGCCATCAAATTCTACTGCAGAGACTGGATCACTTAATTGGCCTAAAAGGTTCTGCACTAAGCTGGTTTAAATCTTATTTATCTGATCGTTTTCAGTTTGTTGACGTTCATAATGAATCATCCTTACGTACTAAAGTTTGTTTTGGAGTTCCGCAAGGTTCTGTGCTTGGACCAATCCTATTTATTCTATATATGCTTCCTTTAGGCAACATCATTAGAAATCACTCTATAAATTTCCATTGTTATGCGGATGATACACAGTTGTATTTATCGATGAAGCCAGAAGGAAGTAATCAATTAACTAAACTCCATAACTGCCTTAAAGACATAAAAACCTGGATGAGGACCGATTTCCTGATGTTCAATTCAGACAAAACTGAAGTTATTGTTCTTGGCCCCAAACAACTCAGAGACTCTTTATCTGATGACATAGTTTCTCTAGATGGCATTGCTCTGGCCTCTACCACTACCGTAAGAAACCTCGGAGTAACATTTGATCACGATTTATCTTTTAATACTCATTTAAAACAAACCTCACAGACTGCATTTTTTCATCTGCGTAAATTGCGAAAATTAGGCCTATTCTGACCCGAAAAAATGTAGAAAAATTTGTCCACGCTTTTGTTACCTCAAGGCTCTAGTAAGTCCTTAAAAACCCTCCAGCTAATTCAGAATGCAGCAGCACGTGTACTAACAGGAACTAAGAAACGCGATCATATTTCTCCTGTTTTAGCTTCTCTGCACTGGCTCCCTGTAAAATCCAGAACTGAATTTAAAATCCTACTGTTAACTTATAAAGCTCTAAATGGTCAAGCTCCGTCATATCTTAGAGAGCTCATAGTGCCTTATTATCCCACCAGAACACTGCGCTCTGAGAATGCAGGGTTACTCGTGGTCCCTAAAGTCTCCAAAAGTAGATCAGGAGCCAGAGCCTTCAGCTATCAGGCACAGTTATCCTCACAGCGGATAAGGAAAAACTCCCCCCAAAAAAACCCTTTAACGGGAAAAAAAAAACGGTATAAACCTCTGGAAGAGCAACTGAGGAGGGATCCCTCTTCCAGGACGGACAGACGTGCAATAGATGTCGTACAGAACAGATCAGCATAATAAATTAACAGTAATCCATATGACACAATGAGACCACGGCAGCAGCACAACCACACACGTCACGCTGTCCAGGCACCGCTGCGATATGAGTTAATCTGAGAGACAGTGGAGCACAAAGGCTCCGGAGAAGAAGCCGAGTTAGTGACATCCAGAATGGCCGGGTTAGCTAGATGCAGTAATAGGATACGAGAGAGAGAGAGAGAGAGAGAGAGAGAAGGAAAGAAGGGGCCCGGTGTATTATAGAGGGGTCCTACGGCAGACTAGGCCTAAGTCAGCCTAACTAAGGGCTGGTACAGGGCAAGCCTGAGCCAGCCCTAACTATAAGCTTTATCAAAGAGGAAAGTCTTAAGTCTAGTCTTAAATGTGGAGACGGTGTCTGCCTCCCGGACCGTAACAGGAAGATGATTCCACAGGAGAGGAGCCTGATAGCTGAAGGCTCTGGCTCCTGATCTACTTTGGAGACTTTAGGGACCACGAGTAACCCCTCGTTCTCAGAGCGCAGTGTTCTGGTGGGATAATATGGCACTATGAGCTCTCTAAGATATGACGGAGCTTGACCATTTAGTGCTTTATAAGTTAACAGTAGGATTTTAAATTCAATTCTGGATTTTACAGGGAGCCAGTGCAGAGAAGCTAAAACAGGAGAGATATGATCGCGTTTCTTAGTTCCTGTTAGTACACGTGCTGCTGCATTCTGAATTAACTGGAGAGTTTTTAAGGACTTACTAGAGCTACCTGATAATAGAGAGTTACAGTAATCCAGTCTTGAGGTAACAAAAGCGTGGACCAATTTTTCTGCATCTTTTCGGGTCAGGATAGGCCTAATTTTCGCAATATTACGCAGATGAAAAAATGCAGTCCGTGAGGTTTGTTTTAAATGATAATTAAAAGACAAATCTTGATCAAATATTACTCCGAGGTTTCTTACGGTAGTGGCAGAGGCCAGAGCAATGCCATCTAGAGAAACTATGTCATCAGATAAAGAGTCTCTGAGTTGTTTGGGGCCAAGAACAATAACTTCAGTTTTGTCTGAATTTAACATCAGGAAATTGGTGCTCATCCAAGTTTTTATGTCTTTAAGGCAATTATGGAGTTTAGTTAATTGATGCTTTCTTCTGGCTTCATTGATAAATACAACTGAGTATCATCCGCATAACAATGGAAAGTTATAGAGTGATTTCTAATGATGTTACCTAAAGGAAGCATATATAGAGTAAACAGGATTGGTCCGAGCACAGAACCTTGAACTCCAAAACAAACTTTAGATGCGTAAGGATGGTTCATTGCGACGTCAACAAATTGAAAACGATCAGATAAATAAGATTTAAACCAGCTTAGTGCTGAACCTTTTAAGCCAATTAAGTGATCCAGTCTCTGCAGTAGAATTTGATGGTCAATTGTGTCAAGCGCGCACTAAGATCTAATAAAACAAGTACAGAGAAGAGTCCTTTGTCTGAAGCAATCAGAAGGTCATTTGTAATTTTAACTAGAGCTGTCTCAGTGCTATGATGCACTCTAAATCCTGACTGAAATTCCTCAAATAAATTATTATCCTGGAGAAAATCACACAGCTGGTCTGCGACTACTTTCTCAAGGATCTTTGACATAAAGGGAAGATTAGATATTGGTCTATAATTGGCTAACACCTCTGGATCCAGGGTGGGCTTTTTTAGTAGAGGTTTAATTACAGCTATCTTAAAAGACTATGGTACATAGCCTGTTAATAAGGATATATTGATCGTATCTAATATATGAGTGTTAACTAAAGGAAAGACCTCCTTAAGTAGCCTAGTTGGGATGGGGTCTAAGAGACACGTTGATGATTTGGATGAAGAAATCACTGCAGTCAATTCTTGAAGAGAAATTGAGGAGAAGCAATCTAAATATATATTAGATTTTACAGCTGTGTTTGAGGTTAGATAGGTACTATCTTAGGGCAGGAGGTCATGAATTTTGCCTCTAATAGTTAGAATTTTGTCATTAAAAAAGCTCATAAAATCATTACTGCTAAGGGCTAAGGGAATACAAAGCTCAATAGAGCTTTGACTCTCAGTCAGCCTGGCTACAGTGCTGAAAAGAAACCTGGGGTTGTTCTTATTGTCTTCTATTAGAGCTGAGTAATAGTTTGCCCTGGCATTGCGGAGGCCCCTCTTATAAGTTTTGAGACTGTCTGTCCAGATTAAACGAGATTCTTCCAGTTTGGTTAATCGCCAATTCCTTTCAAATTTTCGCGATATTTGTTTTAACTTACAGGTTTGACAGTTATACCAAGGAGCGAACTTTCTTTGCTTTTTTAACTTCTTTTTAAGAGGAGCTACAGGGTCAAGCGTTGTTCGTAGCGAGCCTACGGTGCTATCAACAAAATGATCAATTCGGGAGAGGTTAAAGTCGGCACGGGAAACCTCTGTTACTGAAGGTATTGGTATTGAATTTAACGACGAAGTAATCTTTTCCTTAAGTTTTGCGACAGCACTATCTGATAAACATCTAGTATAGTAACTGTTGCTGAGTGGCGTGTAATCGAGTAGAAATCAAAAGTAATCAGATAATGATCCGATAGTGAGGGATTCTGTGGAAAGACTTTTAGGTTATCAATTTCAATTCCATACGTCAGAACTAGATCGAGGGTATGGTTAAAACAATGAGTAGGTTCATGTACACCCTGACTGAAGCCAATGGAGTCTAATAATGAGATAAACGCGGTAGCCAGGAGTCATTATCAACGTCGACATGAATGTTAAAATCGCCTACAATAATAACTTTATCTGATTTAAGAACTAAACTGGATAAAAACTCTGAGAATTCAGATAAAAATTCAGAATACGGGCCAGGAGCACGGTACACTATAACAAATAAAAGTGGCTGCGAGGTTTTCCAGGTCGGATGTAAAAGACTAAGAACGAGGCTTTCAAATGAATTATAATCTAGTTTAGGTTTAGGACTGATTAACAGGCTAGAGTTAAAAATGGCTGCAACTCCCCCTCCTCGGCCGCTGCCTCGAGGAATGTGGGTATTATTATGACTGGGAGGAGTGGACTCATTTAGACTAACATATTCATCTGGACACAGCCAGGTTTCAGTGAGACTGAGTAAATCAATATGATTATCTGATATTAATTTGTTTACTAACACTGCTTTAGACGATAGAGACCTGATATTCAACAGTCCGCATTTAATTCTCCTGTTTTGTCTTTCTGTCACAGAAGAGGTTTTAATTTTTATGAGGTTGTTATGCACAACTCCTCTTTGTTTAATTTTAGATTTAGATAATTTAGGCGGTCGGGGGACAGACACCGTTTGTATAAAACTATTAAAACTATGGCTGGGTAACTGAACTAGAAGCTCAGAGAGGCGTTTAGGACTGTGTCTCCGAGTCCTGGTCTCAACTCTGGGTTGTCAGGGATTTAAATTACTAATAAAGTTTGCCAGGTTCCCAGAAATGAGAGCAGCTCCATCCAAAGTGGGATGAATGCCGTCTCTCCTAATAAGACCAGGTTTTCCCCAGAAAGTTTGCCAATTATTAACGAAACCCACATCGTTTGCTGGACACCACCTGGACAGCCAGCGGTTAAATGATGACATGCGGCTAAACATGTCATCACTGGTCAGATTTGGGAGGGTCCAGAGAAAACTACGAGTCCGACATCATTTTTGCGTATTCACACGAAGCAATATTAATTTTAGTGACCTCCGATTGGCGTAACGGGTGTCATTGCCGCCGCGTGAATAACAATCTTACTGAATCTACGTTTAGCTTTAGCCAGCAGCTTTAAATTTGATTCAATGTCGCCGCTCTGGCCCCAGGGATACATTTGACTATGGCCGCTGGTGTTGCTAACTTCACGTTTCTCAGAATAGAGCTGCCAATAACCAGAGTTTTATCCTCAGCGGGTGTGTCGCTGAGTGGGGAAAAGCAGTTGGAAACGTGAACAGGCTGGTGGTGAGCCGTGGGCTTCGGGCGGACCGTGACCCAACCTCCCGGCTGAACGGGAGTTACCGGAGGACAGTTAGCAGAGGCTAAGGCTATGCTATGTGGCTCCACACCGGCTACAGGGGACTGGCTAACTACCGCAGCTGCTGAATGGTTTTCCATGGTGCGGAGCCGCGCTTCTAATTCACTAAGCCTCGCCTCCAATGCAGCAAATAAGCTATACTTGTTACAATTACCACTGTCGCTAAAGGAGGCAGAGGCATAACTGAACATTTGACACACCGGGCAAGAAAGAGCAGGAGAAGGAGAAGCCATGGCTAAGCTAATGTAGCTAACAAGGCTAAGAGCGTGCAAACAACAGCTAAGAGATTAGCGAGAAAGTCGCAGAAAGGAGGAGAGCTATAGGTGCTTAAACAGAACCAGTGTGGGTTATGACTTGAAGTAGACGTAAAAGCAGCGTTAAAGCAACTGAGGTGAGAAAGCAGGCAAGTGGAGTTCACCAGAGCAGTACAGAGACGCTGTCGCAGAAACACCGGAAATGACACAACTCGCTTACCGCAATACGTCAGCACGTCAACCACAACAGCACAGGTCAAATCACTCTGAAGAAAGCAGTATGGAGGCCAGTACCACACAGAGTAAAAGGGGGAAATGATGGTGTGAAACAGCAGAGGCACTTTGTCAACCCGCTGAGTTAACGTTACTGTCATTAGCATCAAGCTAGCAAACAATGGTACATCCTCACGGTCGGACATAAAGTAATAACATTAACAAATAGCGGTGGGGCTTTTACTCACGACAACTGCAGAGGCTCCCAGCTTCATTTGAAACAAACTACATTATAGACGGTCCGTTATTTAGTAATCCCTCTGTGTGTTTATATATTTACTTTTTATCCGCTCCGTTGTCTTTGTAAAGTTAACATATCTTTTTTTATCATAGTGACTCAAATAATAGTGAAAGTAATAAAAACAGGACAAGAATAACCCGATGACATCACACATGCCGTGAAAGACGACCGGGGATAATTGGTGAGTACCAGCGTGTAATGTGTACCAGGCATAATGCAAGTCCTGAGTCTGAAATATGTCTGTCAGCAAGTCCTACTCCACCTATTTAGACTCCACCATAGACAACGGCAGCATTTCTCCGACCACGTAGCGAGCCACAAGCTCCGTGGCTTCTTTCAGACTGATAGGTTTAACGGTATCTCCGTTATTAGAACCAAACGACAGCCATTGCTGTTTCGGAGGTGAAGGACCAGCGTTCTAAAAGTAACGGAAGTAACTGATGTCTTGTTTGAAAATGTACTTAAGTATACTCTAATACTCCAACTCTGTTTATATATATATATATATATATATATATATACATATATGTGTGTGTGTGTGTGTGTGTAAATATACACTATATATATATATATATATATATATATATATATACAGTGGTGGAAAAAAGTTTTTGGACACCCCATGCATTTGTGAAATATTGCATTAAGAATCACTCTTAGGTTTTCAAGTGCAATTTCTTTTAGTACAGTTACAGCCAAAATACTAAATAAATCCTAAAAAAGCCATTAAAAACTTAAAATTGATTGGTCCCATAAAAATACATAAGAAATTTTGAGTATTGCGTCATTTTGGTACCAGTGATGAAGGTCGATCTCTTTATTAAAAGACACAATTTTTGCCAAGCTTCGTGTCTACATAAAGCCAGCACATTTGAAAGTTCTTCAGACACAAAAATGGCTAAAACAAGTAACCTAACGCAGGAAACACGCCTGAAGTTAAAGATTCTCACCCAGGAAGGGTACAGCTGCCGCCAGATAGCCAGGAAGTGCAGATACAGTCCTTCAGCAGTTGGATACACTCTGCAGAAATACAGACGAACCAACAGCTTGGAAGACAAACCAAGATCTGGGCATCCAGGGGTTTCTTCAGCAAGAAATGACCGCATCCTGATCCGCATGTGCAGGCAAAACTGCTAAATGACATCACAGGAGCTTCAGCAGCAGAGGTCAAACCAAACTGGTGTCCAGTGTTCCACCCGCACTGTACGTGGCCGACTTTTAGATCATGGCTTAAGGTCCTACAAGGCTATCAAGAAGCCCCTGATCAATGAGAGACAGAGGTTAGCCCGGTGTCGTTGGGCCCAGACACACAAGAACTGGACAGCCAGGAATTGGAAGAAGATTTTGTGGTCAGATGAGTCCAGTTTCCAGCTTTATCTTCCTCCTACTAATGTGAGGGTACGCAGAAGGCCAGGCACAGTACCTACTGTCAAGCATGGTGGAGGCAGTATCATGGTTTGGGGATGCATGAGTGCTGCTGGTGTTGGTCATCTCACTGTCTGTGATGGCACATTGAACTCTACCAAGTATTGTACCATTCTCGAAACCCACATGCTCCCTTCTGCGCGTGCACTGTTCCGTCGAGGTAAAAACGGGATGTTTCAACAAGATAATGCCCCTTGCCACACATCCAAGGCCAGTAGAACTTTGCTGCAGGAGCACAGTATCCAGGTCTTAGAGTGGCCAGCTCAATCCCCGGACATGAGCTTTATTGAAAATCTGTGGTGGATTATCAGAAGGTCTGTTTCAAAGCATAAACCAAAGAATTTGGAAGAATTAAAAGCAGTAATTCAAGAAGAATGGGACAAGATTACCCCTCAACAGTGTGAAAGGCTCGTGGGGAACATGCCAGCCAGGATTAGAGCTCTACTACGTGCCAGTGGCAGGACTACTAAATATTAATTTGATGATGTGATGGTTCATTTATTTTTTGTTCAGTTTTGAACACATTCTCTGTTATTTGTTGACTTTGATACCAACAATGTTGACAACTGACATATTGAAACTGTCAAGAATTTAGTTTTGTTAGTTTTTCTTGTAAACAATAAACAAAACATTATAATTTGTATTTGTTTGTATCTGTCTAATGCAGCCACACCTTTTGAAACACAAAAAAGATTTTTCCACAAATATTTCATGATAATATTTGAGATTGTGTAAAATTTTAAGGGTGTCCGAAAACTTTTTTCCACCACTGTATATATACACTGTATATAAGTGATATATATACATATATATATATATATATATATATATATATATATACATATACATATATATGTGTGTGTTATATTCCCTCCAAAACTGGCATATTATATTGATATTAAAACACTTCAAAACGTACACCTCAGGAGTTCTTACCTGTCGGGATCCTTCGGGAAACGGTGGAAGACCAGGTGCGGGGTGTTCCACTGATAGTTGTTGCAGTTAATTGCACTACACTGTTTTCTTTTACTTTTTTCCTCCTCTCTCATTGACATCTTGCATGTTGTCTGGGCGCAACAGTCCAAGCTCAACAGTCCAAAATGGCAGCAGCGCTACCGCAGCGCCCCTAGCTATTGGCAAAAATTCAACGGAGCTTCGCCTCTTGGTCTCCATGCTCTTTGCTCAAACTTGAAGAAGGCGGAACCTTCGACGTTTGGTAGTCGTAGTCTACGGAGCCATTCTTGTGTTACTCCATGATGGCAACCCTGTTGAAAACACATGTGCAGTTGTCAGGTGAGTCTTTTTAAACGCAGTTCATAAGTATTGCTCATGAAAAAGACGACGGCGTTTGCCACTCATTCTTAAATCTCACATCTATACGCTGTCTAGCTAACGTTTACGAGCTCTACTTGTGTGTAAGAAGTTCCGTTTCAGAGCTAGCTTAGCACTAGCCCTGCTGTTAGTCAACTCCCTATCTTTAATGGAAAACTGCACTGCTCTATGATTTTTTGTCCAAAAGAAACGCAGCTCTGTCAGGTAAGTTATCTTTACAGCGAACAAACATAACTCACCTGTCGCAGGTGGGAGAAAAAACTTGTAGTAACATCAGCGTTATTACTAATGTGGCGAATGTGTCTGTTATTTACTCCAGCTGTAGAACATACGGCAAACGTCTTTCAAGACTTGTAAAAGATATTTTTATCATACAAAAAAGTTTCCATTCTTATTGATAAGATTTTGACATAAGGCACAACTGAATCGGTTTCAGCAGCCTACAGAATCAGAAACGATTGACACCCCAGGGGAAATTGTGATATGTTACAATCTTCTTTTTTTTTCGTTCAACTTTATTGCAAAGATATAAAAACACAGATTACAGTGAGTATAAGAGAAGTATGAAATCAGCAATAATCCGTAAAGCACATGTAAACAGGAAATAAATAAAGGAGCCAGGGGCACATTACACTATACAAAAACATCAAAAAACTTAAAGACAATGGGTGTTTCTCAAAGTCCTCCCAAGGAAGGATCCTGCAGAGGCAAGGCAAGAGTCCTCCCTAGCACTCAGTGAACACACATTGGAACAGGGTAACAAGTGTCCTCACGTGATCATCATTGATCCTTAGCAGACTGAGGGGGTTTCAGTTACTCTGATAACTTTGGCACTCTGTAATGTTGTTGGACAGTTTTAAGCACATGTATCAGTATTGTCAGAATCTCATGACTTTTAGGGAGAATATATTTCTGGATCATATTTAAGAGTAAGTGGAGTAATGAAGTAAAGACAACGGCTGAAAAAGTTCTAAATTATCATTTACAGTATATAAACAGACTCCCACACAGAATCACAGTCATTTAACAGTGATCCATTTTTTAATACATATTTTCTGTGTGTGTCACCACACACTGCGCTACAATAATATGAATAGCGGATCTGATGAGCTGCGCTGCTCTGAAACAGCTGATCGCGCCGATTGTACATTATACCACCGGATAATCCTCTGTAATAAGTTCACCTCAAAAGAGTGATACTTTGACCTGCAGGATATTCTGATGTCTTTACTGTGGCTGTTCTCACCGCGACCCCCCCCCCCAAAAAAATACACCTATTGAAACAGACAGAATAAGAGCAGTTATCATGTGGCGGGAGGATGGGAGGGGGACACTTAGTGCTCCATCTCTGCTGTGAATGATTCATTTAAAACTTTTTTGTTTTATCTAAATCACGTTATTTCAAAAAAGTCTCGTTATGCGGCAGTGAACACATTGGAAAGTGTAAATTATAAGGTTTCTGTCAAATTTTTCCTATCGAGGAGTCAGCTACGTTGGGTAGAGATATACATTGAGGTGTGGGCCTTGAAGCATTCCTAAAAAGCATAAAGGTCCCTGTTGGAATGGCATCAAAAAGTATAGCAAATTCCTTAGGGGTTACTGGGAATTTGTATATAGATAAAAATTCTTCCTAAGTATGAGACCATCACCATTAAAAAACTGACTCACCAGTAAAATCTGATTCTGAACCTGTCTCTCAAAGAACAGTGATTTATTTTTGAACAAAATGTCTCTATTGTTCCAAATCAGGTAACTGTGTGGTGAGAGATTGTGCTCATATATTAAGGACCATGCTAGAAGGACCTGTTTATGAAATGCAGATAATTTCACAGGGAGTTTCTCAATATTGTAATTACAACATAAAATAAAAGTTAGACCACCAAAGCTAGAGAAAATGTGATATCGAAGTGGTTTGTTTTTAGAAAATGCGTGATATGTTACAATCGTTTTGATGTAAAGTCTGTGGATATTCTCATTTATCCAGGTCAATTCCATTTTGGCAACAATTAAATCGTAGGCAACTGGACTTTGATTTTGTCTAGAAGACGTTTTGCCTCTTATCCAAGCAGCTTCATCAGTTCTCAACGCATCGGTCTGACTAGTCCTCACTAGTCTGACAAACAGTGGAGTAAGACTCAGGTTTTTAACCTCTGTGGAGGTGTACACCCACCACCTGAGGGTGGTGGGTGTGAAGTATTGTCTTATGAGTAAGACAATACTTCGTTAGTGGAGTTTCACTGGACCATTGTTTGGGTCAGGTGAGTCACACTAGTGAACAACAGTCGTTAGGAGTGAGTGGGGCCACTGGTGAGCAACAGTCGTTAGGCATAATGTGTGGTTACCAGTGAACGACTGTCGTTGTGTTTCGTTGTGTTTTGATGTAAAGCGTGAGGGTGAGACAAATAGAAATAACAACTATAATGTCGGCAAAGATGGGGGAAGATACCCCTCTTAAGAACAAGTCAATTTAAAGAATATTTGGATAGGAGTTTTGCATGTGCAGGATGATCTTGATGCAGAAACCAACATACTTTTGGGAGAAATAAATTGGTAGTGTAGCTAATTTTGTTGTTATAACACAAAGAAAAAATCTTTAAAAGGGACATCTTGGTCTAATAGTGGGATGGGACCATGCTCAAAACAATCTATTAAACTATATGAAACAAATTAAAATCCAAACTCTGTCCCATAAATGGATTGTCTAGAGGCCTTGTAGCCTTTTTTTTTCAGGATAAGTTTTTATTTCAGGATGCCCTCCTCCAGCTAGCTTGCTAAAATGCTGTCTTATTCTAGATACTTTTGTATACAAAATGTACAGAAAGGTAAAATCATCAAGTTTTGAAAAAGTATTGCAATTTAATTTTGTCTTTAATGTTATTAAATCTTATATTATCTTTGTAATATGATTATCTTATATAATGTTATTACTATCCTAAAACATTCTCTAGGTCCTCTGAAACTCTGCAGGACTTATTTCCACCCTGCCCAGCAGCAGTACTGTGGCGAACGGTCCCTAACTGCGGGGAGAACGGAGCAGGCTTCCCGGAGGTCTGCCGCTTTTCCCGGTCCCTCTTCTCCACACTTTGGGCTCTAGTTTCGCAGACCGGGCAAGGCGGGGGCGCAGCGCACCTGCGCTTCACCAACTGGGTGTGGCCAGGCGGATTTTGCAAAAGTTTGGCACACCGTGCACGCTGGCGCAGCTACTCGTCTATCCCACCTCCGTCCCTCCTACCTGCGCAAGTCGGAAAGAAGGAAGAGAGAAGGCGTGGAGTGGGTTTTACACACATCACACCAATCAAATGAGCCCCTCTCCTCGCCCTTAAATGTGCCGTAATGAGAGTTTACTCAATTCGCCATGGCAGAAGAGAGCAGCATCGTCAGACAGCCAAACTTCTCCCAGGAGGAAACTGATGTTTTGGTCCCGGAGGTCCAAGCTTGCAGTGTCTGAATATACGGAACTGTGAGCAGACCTCCACGGGCTGATGATGCAAAGGTAGCCTGGGAGGAGGTCACCACAATTGTAAATCAGTGATGCGTTTCTCTCATGTGCACGTTCTCTCTCTTTCTCTCTTGCAGTCTCACTCTGTTTCTTTTCTTTTGACTTTTCTAAGATGACAGATGCTGAGTATATACTCCCTATCTGATGCTGTGGCTGTTAGTGGTTGGCTGAGAGTGATGTGAACTCACTAGTTTGCAGCTGTTTAATCAAATCAGGTTGGGTTTCCATAACGCGTGCCAAACGTGCCAAACGGTGCCAATCCCCTTTGATCTGACATCAGATGTGACAGGACAGTCGATATAGAGATACATTTATGTGCTGATTGCAGATAGTTGCATTGAATAGTGGTTTTGTGGCTATTTATTGCATCGTTAATGTGCCTGACATTCTGGAAACCTGCCTGTGAGGTTTTGGTGACGTGTGCGCACTGTCCGCCGGTCAGCCAAACTTTGACTTACACCGCCTGCGCTCCCCCAGCGTTGACAGTAGACCTGTTTCAGATGGCGAGCTTTTAGCGTACCTTCGGCGAAGGCTTTTGGCACAAATCTGTCACTGCGCCAAGCTGGCTCTGTCGACACCTTCCCCTGCTGCGCCACCACACCCATCTCAGCGCATCTTGGTCTGCCAAACTACCAAACTGAGCGCACCTCGGGTTGCGCTGCTCGAAACTAGCTCTGCGCGGGGTTTGCCACCCTGCGCTGCGCCGGGAAACTAGAGCCCTTTGACTTATTTCCACCCAGCTGACAGTGGGATTTATATTCATTGTGCTGACAGTGGCTTGGAAAACCGCCCATAACCGTGTCACACGGGGAAGAGGGAAGAGGGAAGGTGGCTCGAGTTCCTCCAACATTTGCGGTTAGATTATCATATTTTTTTATTGACAAAAATATAGGCTGCTTCGGCTGATTTTTTTTTTTTTTTTTTATGCGCACATGTGCCCCTAAATATTTTTTACAGTTTGCACACACCTATTTTTAGTGAAGTGAAACGCTCCCACTGTCGAGCGCTGGATCTGACAGCCTGAGCACATCAGCACAAAACGCTACGGCGTTCGAGATATTATTTATATCATAAGAAGTCAGTACTTTTGGCAGCCTAAATCTTTTATTTAGAAACTATGGCGGGTCAAATTAAACTATGGCGGACCGCCAGCCGTGACTTGGCTGACACACATGACACACTACACGATGGTACACACTGTGTCTGCACTGTGTCTGTTCATGAGCCAGCTGAAATGTTGTTGTAGTCACCTAAAAAGCGCCAGCAGATGGCAGGAGCTACATTTAAAGTACCATACATAAACATACAGTGGTGGAAAAAAGTTTTCGGACACCCCATGCATTTGTGAAATATTGCATTAAGAATCACTCTTAGGTCTTCAAGTGCAATTTCTTTTAGTACAGTCACAGCCAAAATACTAAATAAATCCTAAAAAAGCCATTAAAAACTTAAAATTGATTGGTTCCATAAAAAGAAATTTTGAGTATTGGGTCATTTTGGTACCAGTGATGAAGGTCGGTCTTTTTATTAAAAGACACAATTTTTGTTGCCAAGCTTCGTGTCTACATAAAGCCAGCACATTTGAAAGTTCTTCAGACACTCTGCAGAAATACAGACGAACCAACAGCCTGGAAGACAAACCAAGATCTGGGCGTCCAAGGGTTTCTTCAGCAAGAAATGACCACATCCTGATCCGCATGTGCAGGCAAAACCACCGAATGACATCACAGGAGCTTCCGCAGCAGTGGTCAACCAAACTGGTGTCCAGTGTTCCACCCGCACTGTACGTGGCCGACTTTTAGATCATGGCTTAAGGTCCTACAAGGCTATCAAGAAGCCCCTGATCAATGAGAGACAGAGGTTAGCCCGGTGTCGTTGGGCCCAGACACACAAGAACTGGACAGCCAGGAATTGGAAGAAGATTTTGTGGTCAGATGAGTCCAGTTTCCAGCTTTATCTTCCTCCTACTAATGTGAGGGTACGCAGAAGGCCAGGCACAGTACCTACTGTCAAGCATGGTGGAGGCAGTATCATGGTTTGGGGATGCATGAGTGCTGCTGGTGTTGGTCATCTCACTGTCTGTGATGGCACATTGAACTCTACCAAGTATTGTACCATTCTCGAAACCCACATGCTCCCTTCTGCGCGTGCACTGTTCCGTCGAGGTAAAAACGGGATGTTTCAACAAGATAATGCCCCTTGCCACACATCCAAGGCCAGTAGAACTTTGCTGCAGGAGCACAGTATCCAGGTCTTAGAGTGGCCAGCTCAATCCCCGGACATGAGCTTTATTGAAAATCTGTGGTGGATTATCAGAAGGTCTGTTTCAAAGCATAAACCAAAGAATTTAGAAGAATTAAAAGCAGTAATTCAAGAAGAATGGGACAAGATTACCCCTCAACAGTGTGAAAGGCTCGTGGGGAACATGCTAGCCAGGATTAGAGCTCTACTACGTGCCAGTGGCAGGACTACTAAATATTAATTTGATGATGTGATAGTTCATTTATTTTTTGTTCAGTTTTGAACACATTCTCTGTTATCTGTTGACTTTGATACCGACAATGTTGAGAACTGACGTATTGAAACTGTCAAGAATTTAGTTTTGTTAGTTTTTCTTGTAAACAATAAACAAAACAATATAATTTGTATTTGTTTGTATCTGTCTAATGCAGCCACACCTTTTGAAACACAAAAAAGATTTTTCCACAAATATTTCATGATAATATTTGAGACTGTGTAAAATTTTAAGGGTGTCCGGAAACTTTTTTCCACCACTGTACAAGCCACTGAATCCTCCACAACAAGTTCCTACAAATGTTTCACAATATAAGCCTATTTAGAAAATAGAGGGATTCTGTCAGCTGAGATTATATGGGGCTTTTAATTTGAAACAAATTCAGGAAGTGTTGGGTTTGAAATGACGGCGCGATGCATTAACTTTATCAAGGCAACGGTAGGGCTGGGCGGTATGACCTAAAATTCATATCACGGTATAAATCGAATCCCTTCACCGTAACGGTATATATCACGGTATAAATTTAAGTGTAAAAGTTATAATAGAAGTGTTTCTGAATGGGTTTTGTAGTCCCTTAGCAAAGCTAAATTGATTAAAAAAAAACAAAACAACAACAACAAAAGCAAAGATATAATGTCTTTTTTAGAGCATTTATTGTACAGAATGCAGATCTCAAAACTCAAAATTAAAACCCAGTACTCTATGGTGCAAAATGTCCCCTGGGATCTATATCAAAAGGTAATTTTCTTCTTTTAGCAAAATCCTAAATGACTGAGTTGTGTTTTTTCCACCTGGACCTTTATGCTCTGCCATTTCTCTTCTAATCATCACGCTGTAACCTGTGACAGGCTGCTATGATACCACAACTATCACACATTCACATACGGAGTTTTTTGTGGAGCCCCTAGCGTCACATAGGTTTACATTACCAAAGGTTTATGACAAACTCTCTTGCTGAAAACCAACTCCTGTGTGCGCACGGCGAGAGAGGAGAGGGAGAGACGCTGTGCTGCTGCCAGAGGAGAGACTGAATGAGTTCCCTCTGAGCGGTAAGTCGCTAAAAGAGTCTGAGAAGTCCGGGGCTGTTCATAAAACATAAACACACTCACTCACAAGTTCTCCAGCAACACATGTTGCACGTGCTACGCTAAATCACGGACGTGAACCAGCTCCTCTTGCTCCGCTGTCTCTGTGCTCGTAGCCATTTTCACACTGAGGCAGGTGTGATGATGTGATCGACAATACGATGGTAGAGCGCAAATCTCTACCGTGGGCCAAATTTATATCATTTCTACTGTCTACCGCATATACTGTACAGCCCTAGGCAACGGGAGTGGATAAAAATATGAAGATACAGAGGAATTAATAAATAACGGCCCTTTTGTAATGTAGTCTGTTTCAAATGAAGCTGGTAGCCTCTGCAGTTGTGGTCAGTGAAAGCCCCGCCACTATTTTTTAATTTTCTTACTTTAACCCTCTAAGCGCCAAAGTTGCAAAATTGCAGCAAGCAACATTACTGAATAAAACAGACCATAGCTCCAAATACACTGCCAAATCTTGTTACTACTTTGTACCCCTAGGTGGTGAACATGTGCAGCTTCAATCCTGACGTCATTTGTTGATGTGTTTCTATTCAATTCAAACGGTTTCAGAAAAAAAAGTTTGAAACACAGAGGGAGGGGCGGAGTGAACACAGCAGGTGAACGGAGAGAGCGGTGCGAGGGCCAGCAGATAGAGAGTGAAATACAGCAAAAACACACAAAATGCCCAAAGGATTTTTTCACTGTTGATGAAGTCCTTGGTCAGGTACTTGCCGATTCTGATGGGAAGTATTTGCCCTCTGATGAAGATCGGTCGCCAAGTGACGAAAGTAAAAGTGACGGTGCGTCTGTGCATCGCATGCACGATGATGGTCCACACAAAGCAGCACATGACATTGATAATAACCAGACTTTGTCTCACCGCAGTCAGGGTGGCAGAAAATAGGGACTTTAAGCAGCGGCAGATTTTGCCATGGCTACGACTCCCGGAAATAGATCTGCGCTCCGCTGATCGAGACTTATGCTGTGTTCCCACCAAACGCGAATTCGCAAATTCGTGCCTCAAGATTACATACAAAGTCAATGCAAAGACGCAATCAGATGTGAATTTGCGCTGGGCGGCCTGATGGACTTGTCTAGCACGGCGCAATGAACGCGATGGACGCGATAGAGGCGTCAAGTGTGGTGCGAAATTCGGGTCCAACGCCTCATCGCTCGAGTTGAAAATATTGAACTTTTGAGGCCAATTTGCGTGATGCTGTGCCGCGAAAGCCAATCAAGATTTGAGATTCTTCCGACGTCACTACTCACCGGAGACAGATGGACAGATGCTCCGCAGCTGAGCTCAGCCTGAAGTACCGCTGAAAGCGGCTATCCTCCAGACGGAGTTCCTGGAGGAGGTGGTGAAACTCGCCGAGCTGGATGCGCTTCTGCAGGATAGGGTGAACCCAAAAACGACGGCATTTGGCCCTCCGACACATCTGGGACTTCCAGAGCAGGTATAAAGCAGCGATGGTCGTCAGTGGCTACCCGGAGCTATATGATACTATGTGTCTACTCTACAGAGACCACAACAAAAAGGAGCAGGTTTGGGTGAAAGTCGCCGAGGAGACTGGTCTACTTGGTAAGTTCTGTAAATATGTGTCTTTAATTAGTTTGCAGAATGGCTGTACTATAAACGTTAGCACTAGCTTAGCTCCAGTTAGCACAGCCGGCTTCCCCGCTACTCGCGCGAATGACGCGATAACGCGAATTAACAAAATGGTCCAGCGTCCAAACTCGCGCATTACGGGCAGCGCGTTACGAGCGAGTAAATCGCGTTCATCGCGTTTGGTGGGAACACAGCATTAAGCCGTAGTGCCGGTGTTGCCTGCCGTAGCTCGCTGACTCACTACGAGAAAACAAAGCATCTCAAGGAGTCGCTACAATGCGTGGTTAAATGGTTTTCATTATATTTCTGAAATGAAACGTGTTCTACAATTGATAGTGACACCCTATATATTACATGTTTCAGCGATCCTTTCCCACAGACGCAGGATATTATATACATTTCACTGTATAAAAACCATAGTGAATTATTTTCTGCTATAGGCTATATTCTCCCCTCATCCTTGCATTGCATACGGTAGCCTATATAATTTCTCAGTATACCCTATAAATACTATGTACATTAGTCTTTATTCCATTCCTTCATGCCAGCCTCTTCAGGAGCATACATAAGCCCTCCATCCCTCCCACGACACTTCTCTGATCACAGATGAACTTGTCTGGAATCCCGAGCACATCTGCCAATGCTGGAAGGTCTCACTTTCTCACTCTGAACTCCGCCAGACATTCATCCTCCTCCATTTCATCCAGGTGAAAACGTTGATATGGTAAATCTAAGTTCTTTGATTTGTTCGCATCATATAATAATAAAAACTCTCTCTCTCTCTCTCTCCCTCTGATATTAACTTGTCACCTAATGCATAGAGCAACTCCTCTCTGGCCCTTCTGAAAGACATTTTGACCAAACTGAGATAGCTCACTTGAGCTGTGTTTTTACCCTCACCCCTGTCACGTGGTGCGCGTTCAGCTGTTCCGACCTGACAGCTACTGCAGCAACCTGCTTAATGACTACTGTGGATTTGACGGCTACGGTACCAGCGCCAGGAGAGATTTATTTCCGGGAGCCATAGCCGTGGCAAAATCCACCACTGCTTAAAGTCCCTATTAGCTGAGGAGGGGATGTGTTGAAGGCAGCAAGGGTGGTAAAAGCAGGCCTGTAAACAGTGATGATAGTGGCTGGGTTTACTTGAGAAATGAGGAAGTGGATCACAGGTGGATTAGGGACTGTTGGCTATCGTGGAGACCAAAATCACAATATGCAAATTAGATGAGTTAATTTACTCCCATCACAAAATTTGGGTCATAATGAATAGTTTTCTCATTTAAAGTATGCCCTATCTGTCACCACTTTGAAGCTACAGCCTTTTGAAATCTTTAAATGAAAACTGAATATTTTCCTACATAAACTCCAGCGCCTAAAAGGTTAAGTCATCTGATGAAAATTGTTGTTTTTTAATATTGCTATATATTGCAAAAAAAAAAAATCACAATGTCAGTTTTTTCCAATATTGTGTAGCTCTAATACATATATGTATGTGTGTGTGTGTGTGTGTGTGTGTGTGTGTGTACATATATATATATATATACAGTACAGGCCAAAAGTTTGGACACACCTTCTCATTCAATGCGTTTTCTTTATTTTCATGACTATTTACATTGTAGATTCTCACTGAAGGCATCAAAACTATGAATGAACACATGTGGAGTTATGTACTTAACAAAAAAAGGTGAAATAACTGAAAACATGTTTTATATTCTAGTTGTGTGGCATTCATCTGGTCTCTGATCTGAGCTGCTGCTAACTTGCGATTTCTGAGGCTGGTGACTCGGATGAACTTATCCTCAGAAGCAGAGGTGACTCTTGGTCTTCCTTTCCTGGGTCAGTCCTCATGTGTGCCAGTTTCGTTGTAGCGCTTGATGGTTTTTGCGACTCCACTTGGGGACACATTTAAAGTTTTTGCAATTTTCCGGACTGACTGACCTTCATTTCTTAAAGTAATGATGGCCACTCGTTTTTCTTTAGTTAGCTGATTGGTTCTTGCCATAATATGAATTTTAACAGTTGTCCAATAGGGCTGTCGGCTGTGTATTAACCTGACTTCTGCACAACATGGGTCTGATGGTCCCACCCCCATTGATAAAGCAAGAAATTCAACTAATTAACCCTGATAAGGCACACCTGTGAAGTGGAAACCATTTCAGGTGACTACCTCTTGAAGCTCATGGAGAGAATGAACTTAGTGTGCAAAGCAGTAATCAGAGCAAAGGGTGGCTATTTTGAAGAAACTAGAATATAAAACATGTTTTCAGTTATTTCACCTTTTTTTGTTAAGTACATAACTCCACATGTGTTCATTCAAAGTTTTGATGCCTTCAGTGAGAATCTACAATGTAAATTTCTTAAATGTAATGTGTGTGAATATATATATATATATATATGTATATATATATATATATAATATATATATATATATTATATATATATATATATATATGTAATGTGTATATATATATATATATATATATATATATATATGTAATGTGTATATATATATATATATATATATATATATATATATATATATATAATGTGTGTATATATGTGTGTGTGTATATATATATATATATATATATATATATATAATGTGTGTATATATGTGTGTGTATATATATATATATATATATGTATATATGTATGTGTGTGTGTGTGTATATATATATATATATACCTACGGAATGAATTCTATTCCACGGAGTCTGCCATGTTGTTTCTATAGTAGGCCTGTCACGATAATAAATTTTGCTGGGCGATTAATTGCGTCAGAAATTGTTGACTGTCATCAGCACAAATTATGTCCCCATGTGATAAAATTCACCATCCCCCCTGATGGTTTTTTTTTTTTTTTTTTGACAACTTGAGTACTGGCTGTACAACATAACCCAAGCAACTTAAGGCCTAGGATAACACTTCACCAAACTTTAGGTGGTACATTGTTCAAATATTTAGAAATCTTAGATCATTTCAGTGATTTCTGTTTTCTTAGTGCAGTATGCAGTTATGTATGTGGCGCCATCTAGCTTGCACTTCCAACTTTACTGAATAACCTGCCTGTCATCACAGTCCTGGACTGTCGTGACAGCAGCAGCTTTTAAAAATGCTTTGCTTTTTGGGGGAATGCAGTTGTGGGTAGGTATGCCTTGTGGTCGTATGAAAGCAGCTTAATGTTTATTAAGAGTATCACAATTTGCCTCAGAGGGCTTTACAGCATAGACATCCCTCTGTCCTTGGACTCTCACAGCAGATAGGGGAAAAACTCCCCCAAAAAACCCTTTAACGGGGAAAAAAATGGTAGAAACCTCAGGCAGAGCAACTGAGGAGGGATCCCTTTTCCAGGACAGAAAAACGATAAATGCAAT
This sequence comes from Epinephelus fuscoguttatus, assembly GCF_011397635.1. Lineage (NCBI taxonomy): Eukaryota > Metazoa > Chordata > Actinopteri > Perciformes > Serranidae > Epinephelus > Epinephelus fuscoguttatus. Next base: position 46,914,624 of record NC_064759.1, on the reverse strand, counting down.
AAATAAAAAAATAAATATAACTAATGTTGTATATACAGAACAGATCAACATGATAAATTTACAGTAATCCATATGACTAGGCATGTGCCGGTATGAGATTTTGACGGTTTGATAACCGTGGGCAAAAATGCCACGGTAATCGGTATTACCGCAGTAATAATAATAATAATAATAATAATAATAGAACAGGCGTTGTCCTATTTGTGCTGTACACTTTAAAACGGTAGGCTAATATTCGTTTGACCGTTCATTAGTGACAGCACGTACCAGGTATCTCCTGTCAGTGCAACGCATCATCACACCAGTTGTTTAAATGTGTAATATAGACCCGTTAAAAGTAATAGAGCCGTTTCTTAACTTCACGATGGTCACTCCGCCCAGCAGCTTGTTGAGCTCCAGAACTCCAGAATCTCAGCGGTCAGATACTCCAGCATAGCCGCCAGGTAGATGGGGGCACCGGCACTGACACGCTCCACATAGTTTCCTTTGCGCAGCAGCCTGTGAACACGGCCGACTGGGAACTGGAGCCCAGCACGGGAGGAGCGGGTCTTCCCTTGGTTCTGGGGGTTCTTCTGATAGCCTAAATGGTCCCACACCACCGACTTTGTCCTTGTCGCCGGTGGGAAAAGTTCAGCTTCGCCTCCTCCAGCCATGTTTGCAGTTTGCACCTGAATGGATTTATGCTGATTACTGACGTACTGACTGACTGAGGCTGCCCCCCCAATAATTGTGCTGACTGCCGCGGCTGCACATGCATGATTTCAGAGTGTGTGCTGGTTAAAATGTACGACTGGCACAGAGTTATTTCTGAGGTTTGAGTTCCTGAAGTTCCCATTTATGAAACGTAGCGTAGGTTACACCGTCGGAACGGAAAATGGGCGGTTAGTGACACCGTGGCATTCTTTTACCATGGTAAACCGTGACGCCGGTAACTGGCACATGCCTACATATGACAAAATGATACATAGAGAGGGAGCGACTGAGAGAGAAATAGAGACAGAGAGAGACCAAGAGAGACAGATGGAGACAGAAGCAGGGCAAGCAGTAATCACAATAGCTACAATAACATTGATTTTGGTAATAATAACAGTAATTTTCGTAGCATATGTTGTACGTATATATCAATATATGACAGTGTATGATGTGACAATAACAACCATTTGTGTATAATAATGGTAGAAGTATGACTAATAATAACAGCAGTAGTAGGAGGCATCAGGCAGGACAATGGCAGCAGCACAACCATGACACAATCCAGGCGTAGCTGCCATTCAACGTAACCTGCGAGACAGTGGAGCACAAAGGCTCTGGAAAAGAAGCCAATTAGTGACATGCAGTAAAGCCAAGGTAGCGATATGCAGTAGTAGAACATGAATGTTAGTAAATGAAGGAGAACCAACTTTTCAGAATCTGAGGCGAGAGAGAGAAGGAGAGAAGGGGCTCGGTAGAGTTGGGCGGTATCCAAATTTTGTTACCGTTAAACCCTCCCCACATTTTCCCAGGGTATACGGTATTACCGTGACTAATTAAAAATCACTTTGTACGACTCAGAGGGAGTCGCCAAAATGTCAGCTTGCGCTTATACCGTTCATAAAAAGAACAGCAAACATTACATAGGCCTAAGAATACTGAAAAAACAACAAAACATGTATAACATTAACAACTTTTATTAACTATTCAAAAAAGGGCAAATGCAGCAGTAAACCAAACTGAATTAAATAACAACAAATTGTCTGGGCTACAGTCCACTTCCAGTACAATAGACTAATCGGCAAAAAATCAAATAAATTAAAACACAGCCCTGTGCGTCATAATAAAAAAGCAACAATAAATAACAAAACAAACTATAATGATAGCAGCATCATATGCTTAAAAACTACTCCAGGTTTTTTGCCAGAAAAACAGGCATGTTGACTTTTTCTGGCTGGAGCAGGGCACGTAGTGGACTGACAATTTTGCCAGCTGTGCTGAAGACCCGCTCTGACGGAGAGCTTGTGGCACAAACGCACAGGTAATGTCTGGCTACTCTCGACACGAGAGGAATTCGCCTGGCTCCATCAGTTTTCCACCAGAGAAGGGGGTCTTCATCTCCTTGAATAACAGCCTCATGACAATAGGCAGTTATCTCTGCCCCTGCTCGCTCCTGTATGGTGCTGACCGGACCTGCCACCGTGCCGGCTTTTCTCTTGAGGAGACTGCCCGGAGTCATCTTTTCTTTTTGGGGTGGTTGCGCCTCTCCCTCCACCACTCTGATGGCCACTGGACCTGCTACTGCTGCTTGCCCCTCCAGTCTCACCATCTCGGCCTCTAACTCCGTCTTTGTCCCAGCTAAAACGGTGTCATCACTCTTGTATCCCCCACGGTACCAAGGGTTAAGGAAGGTGCATTTTCGTATCAACTGACGCACTGAATCGTTTTCATATTTTGCCTCCAGCTTCGCAAGAATTCCAGTTTTTATTGACTTTGTTAGCTGGATGTCCTCGTCTGACACAGCCAACACATCGTCCCTGCAGAGCCGGAGCATAGGGAGGACAGATGAGCAGGGGCCTGTATCACAAAGCGAGATCAACCTTTTCTGGGGTACCCAGACCTATCCTGGGTTGACTTACCCTAACAATGACAATCAGGATAATCGGTATCACGACGCTGGATATCAACTCGGTAACTCAACCCAGGGTTGCTTTATCAAGAGCCGTGAACACGCACGCAGCGGACCAATCACAATCATGAGAGAAGCCCAGCGTCACTGAGCGTCACTAAATGTCACTGAGCGTCACTAAACGTCACTGAGCGTCCTCACAGAACGCTGTATGTGAGGAAAAAGAAAGTATTTCTCATGTGAGGATCAGAGATTAATTCTACTAAAATATGAGGAGGAGAAAGGCAACATTACAGAAAAGGCCAACACCATGGCTGCAGGAGGAGGAAACATGTGTGGCAACGCATAATGGGATGAATAATGTTAAAACAGACAGTATAAAATTTACAAGATTTAAAAAAGAAAAGTGCCAGAGAGGTTAGACGCCACTAAAGGCTTATCAAAGAAATTCCCCTGTCAAAACATCAATGAAATCACATAATAGAGAAGAAAAAAAGGGGGTCAGGAAAAAAGAAATAGAGGAGGAGAGAGGGAAAAATCAAGACAAAACAAGGTAGCAAATAAAATTATGTGTAGGTTAAATTACTCATCACTGGTTCAAGTAGCTGCAGTACCTGTACATCTGACACTGATCACACCCTTGAATCCCATGAAATCAATGCTGCGCAGATGAGTAATACATGCAGTATTACAATTATCGTCTAACATCATTGCCTCTGATAAATTGGTCTTCTTTGTCATAACGTTATATACGCTACAATAAAGTTTAAAGCTGACGTCACAATTAAATCATATCAACACCAAATTGATAGTCTAATAAAATCATCCTGATATTGAGCTGTGTTAGAAATTAACAGCTGCGCAAAAATATACTTTGTCTCCCTCTTTAAAAAACAAAAAGGAAAATCCCTCAAACACCATGAAGTGTAGACATGATAGGCTACTTTCCACATTTCCAGCAGCAAAGCTGTCAGTTAGGCCCATTATCTTTAACAGGGATCATTTTCTCAAACAAAAAAAAACGTTGGCACTAATTAATAGTGCTATTAAGTGTCCGCAAATTATCAGTTTCTTTCTTATGAAGGGGTGGGATGAAATTTGGACTTCTTTCCACTCCTTTTTGAACAATCTTTTCATTGTCTGTTGTTGTTGCTTTTTTTTCTTTTTTAATGTTCAAAATAAACTTTCAAATCAAAATCAATCAAATTAATTAAACTCTCCCGTCATGACTCGGCTGCATTTCTGTCAGCGGAGTCATTTTTTTCCGAACAGCTGATTGGCCAGTGGGTGGTGCTTTTTATAGGATCAGATTCAACCCTGAACTTACTCTGCTCCAGAGCAGGATAGCCGTTCAGAGTAAGTTACCATGGCGATCTACCCCGATAAGAACTGAACTGGCTTTGTGAGACAGAAAACCCAGGGTTAACCCTGAAGTTATCTCGCTAAGACAAAATCCTGCTTCGTGATACAGGCCCCAGGTCACATGGTTTTCTCTTTCTGTTGTCAGACAGGATGTGTCTGATTGCCTGGGCCTGCTCGAGGATGCGCTCTACCATGGCTAGTTTAGAGCGCGAGTTGCGCAGTCCTGTCGATGAAAATAATAATGATATAGGCTATATTATATACATTCTATCCCATGTTATTCTATTATCCACCATTGCCTAATAAATGGTTATCAGCATGCTAATAAAATGCATTTATTAATCTGCACCACATGTAGCCTTCATTCAGAAGACTCTGGCTTTAGGGCTATTTGTCTGTATGCCTACAAATTGACGTTGGCTTACCATTATGAGACCATGCTCTGGGAGTCCCAATTCCACTTGCTTCTTGTGAAGTTCACTCTTCCGTTGCCAGCTGTGTGAAAAAGCCCCAACAATACTACGGCATAGAGTGCCGAAGTCACACCCCTTGCGGTAGAGCTCATGGGACCATGGGGCAGTGAATGGGGAGAGCATATTATCTTTTGTTCCCGTTTGAGTTGCGACATGAAATCTAAATATGATGAATTTAAAACATAAATTTTAAGGTCAGGAAAGTCATACTTTGTGGTAAAACTGTTGAGATATAAGCTTTTTAATTAGAAAGACTCAAGAGTACACAGGAGGAGGTCGCATATGTGACGTCATAGCTTTCGCTCGCTTCCTGCAGCTTGGCCTCCCCGCTGAAATTCCACTGTTTTATGATTAATTGATTTATGATTGAAGATGTCTGTGTTTTGTGCCAGGTTGCAGTCACTCCAAGCTGCAGGATGCGAGTGAAAGCTATGACGTCACATACGCGACCACCTCCTGTGTAGTTTTTCTAATTACGTTTTTTTCAAGAAATTATATCTCAACAGTTTTACCACAAAGTATGACTTTCTCGACCTTAAAATTTATGTTTAAAATTCATTAACAACATATTTGGATTTCATGTCACAACTCAAACGGGACCAAAAGATAATATTTTTCTCCTCATTCCCTGCCATTCATATTTTTTCTGATCTAAGGTCCCGTGAGCTTCACCGGAAGGGGCGTGACTTCGGCACACATAGTCCAAGGGCGCGCTCTGTTTTTTGCCTTTGGTGCAGTACTGCATTTGTAACAGCCAATTTAAGATTGTGACCAAAACAGCTGAGCCACAGCCAATGCAGGGACCTGATTGTGGCAGATATGTTGGCAGCGTTGTCTGTGGTTATGGCTGAAAGGTTATCCTCATCAAGATGCCAGTCCTGAAGCACGTCTCTGAGTATTTATCTATTTGTATTTATTTTGTTTAATATACACTGTCGTTCTTCACAGACTAAGTTCCTAATGGAAAAATAAAGTTCTTTGAATTGAAATTGAATTGAATTGAATTGAATTGAGTGTAACAGCAAGATTATCCACTGTATGGCTCTCAGGAAAATAAGTTGTCTGTAGACATTTAGATTCAAGTTTCTACTCAGGTGTGATGTGTGGACAGTCAGGGACATATATGGTGTCATGTTAACTGACGACCACATATCAGTTGTGAGGGAATAAGTATCACTCCCCGACAGCAGCAGTTCAACCTCTTTTCTAACTTTATTATATAGATTTGGAATGGCTGTTTTGGAAAAGTATTTCCGTCTAGGCAGCTCATACTGGGCATCTAGGGCCTTTGTCATGTCCTTAATAGGGCTTTGGCGAGTCAAATAGAAGAGGCGGACCTCCCCGGTCCGCCTCCGGAGTTTTTTCGGACCTAATTGTATTGCGGAGTTTTGCACAGCGGTGACCGGATCTTTGCTCTCAAACCACAAAATAATGTGATGGCACAGCAGTCTCCTTCAGTACATTATTCTATGCTTTCTTTGGATTTTCACATTGGCTAGTCATCCTGTTAAATTTGTCTTCTAATTAAATCGGAACCGTTGAAATAAGTTGTAGGAAGCCGCAAGTAATTGGTTGCTGGCAGACACTGCAATAAAATGGTTAATCAACAGTGCCGTGCACTGTAGAGCCGATGCGCTGCTGGTTCTGCCGGCCTGAATAGAATATAATGTCTATAGCCTTGCTGTTGTGTATACAGCCTTTATGAGCTGAGTAGTGATGCGCGGGTCGACCCGTAACCCGCGGGACCCACAAATGGACCTGCGGGTCGGGCAGCAGTGATCGTCTGTGAAATCGGTCTGTAAATGATATTTTGACATTATTGGCTATTACTGTCATGGCATCCGAAGCTACTGATGCATTGAGGAGGTGACAGTCCGCGGTCGTTTTTAAAACACACTTGTGTCACGTACTCCAAAAGAAACTTGTTGAAACTTTAAACAATAATTTATTGTACAAAATGGGGGAAACAAACATTGACAAAAATGGTTCCATAATTCATATTAAATTCAAAAGATAACGAAAAAACAGCTACAAGTTAGAGGGAATAGTGATAAAGTGGTAAAACTTGGCATTGATCCACAGCCTCAGACGGATGCGCTCGTGCTGTGCGCACAAGCTCAGTTGGTAGGATTTTATTTTCACATTTTTTTAGTTTCACATTTTTAACAATGCAGTTTAAAAGTTTTGATTTGTATTGATAACCTACATTTACCAATAACAAAAAGACTACATTTAGCACCAAAAAAAATGTAAAAAAAAAAAAAAAAAAGTAAATAAAAAAACGAACATTGAATACCAAATTTTCATAACGAATACCTACCCATAGAAACGAATAGTCGAATATCCGAATATTTGGGTACAGCCCTAGTCCTTAAACGACTCTTTTTTTCCCACCGTATGGAAAGAGACCATTTCTGTTGCTAAGTATTTGGTCACCGCATCAGTACAGGTTTTCCAGCGGATACTGTCCCTTTTGTGCTTTGTTATTTTCCCAAACGCCCCCATTATCGTTGGTTGTGTATAAGTGGTGGTACATATAGATAGATAGATAGATAGATAGATCTTTATTGTCATTCACACTCTGAAGTAACATGAAGGAACGAAATACAGTACTCAGGTCTCAGTACTATGATTAAAAATAAATACTAATAAATGATGACCTAACAGCTATAAAAGAAGATAAATAAAAACGTCAGTATCAGTACATAAACAAATAAAAAAATAAATAAATAAAACAGCAAGTTCAGCAGCATTGTGGCAGTAGCAGCATACATAAAAGTGCAACAGCTTAAAGTACAGTCTTTTAAAAAGTGCAGTCTGTAATTCAGAGGCGCGGCAATGTGGAACAGTTCAATAGTCTCACAGCATCCGGGAAAAAGCTGTTCTGCCCGGATGCTGTGCAGCCTCCTACCTGAGGGGAGGGGGGAAAACAGTCCATGTGCAGGGTGGCTGGAGTCTTTCATGATGCAGATTGCTCTGTCTCTGCATTGGCTGGTGTAAATGTCCGAGAGGGCTGGTAAGCTGCAACCGATGGTCCTCTGTGCAGACTTTTCCACCTACTGCAGCGCCTGCTTCTCTGTCACTGTGCAGCTGCAATACCACATTGTGATGCAGGAAGTCCTCTTCAGCTTCCTCAAGAAGTACAGGCGTTGATGAGCCTATTGATGATGCTGCAGGTGTTGTCACGCTAGGTGAGGATGTTGGAGAGGTGAACCCCGAGGTATTTCAGGCTGGGAATCTGCTCTGCGCCGTCAATGTAGAGGGGAGGGGGTGCAGTGCCAGACTTCTGAAAGTCCACAATCATCTCCCTTGGTTATATTGATATTGAGGATGAGGTTGTTCTCCTTGCGCTACAGTCCCAGACCCTCTACCTCCTGCCTGTATGCCATCTTGTCCTTGTTGGTGATGAGCCCCACCACTGCTGTGTCATCAGCGGCGAACTTCACTATGAGGTTGCTAGCATAGTGAGTTCTGCAGTCGTGGGTGAGCAGTGTGTAGAGCAGCGGGCTGAGGATGCAGCCCTGGGGGGAGCCAGTGTTGAGGGTCATGGATGAGGATATGATGTTGTTGATCCTGAAAGACTGGGGTCTGCTAGTCAAAAAGTCCAAGATCCAGTTACACAGCAATGGAGCTAGTCCGAGTGCTGACAGGTTCACCAGTGTCTGTGGGATGATTGTGTTGAAGGCAGAACTAAAATCCAAAAAGAGCAACCTCACACAGGAGTCCTTGTTCTCCAAATGTGTGAGGGACTGATGGGTCACAGGAGCAATGGCATCAGCTGTGTAGCGGTTCTGCCTGTAGGCATACTGGTGAGGGTCGGCTGTTATGTCAATGGACCTCTTTATGCGTGTCATTACCAACTTCTCAAAACACTTCATCACTACTGGGGTGAGTGCAACTGCACGATAGTCATTATAACAGGACACTGTCGAAGGCTTTGGCACAGGGACGATGGTAGATGTCTTGAGGCACGTTGGAACAGTAGCCTGCAGCTTTGCGAGGATTCACTCTCTGCAGTGTCATCCTCACCTCTGCTGCTGTCACACTGAGAGGAGGATCATCTGGCGTGGGTGTGAGCCTGGAAGTAGTGGTGGTGTTGGAGGCCTCGAAATGGGCATAGAAGGAGTTGAGCGCATCAGGTAGCGATGGGTCTGTAGGGCATTTTGCATCTGTCTTGTTGTAGTCTGTGATTCATTTAATGCCCGACACATGCTCCGAGGGTCGTTTGGGGAGAAATAGCCCTGTATTTTCTGAGCATAGTTTGATTTTGCTGTCCTTATGCCACACAGCCTCGTTGGCATTTGCCAGCTCTCCCTTGTCATTTGGTCGGAACCCGACAAATTGCAGACGTTGTGGTTTTTATTTTTGGACTAACTCCTTTGGTGCGCTGCTTGCCAGGGCTTGACAGTGCGAGCGTTTGACTCACATTTGCGACTAAAAATAGGTGTGTGCAAACTGTAAAAAATATTTAGGGGCACGTGCGCATAAAAAAAATCAACCGAATATTTATATTTTTGTCAGTAAAAAAATATGATAATCTAACCGCAAATGTTGGAGGAACTCCAGCCGCCTTCCCTCTTCCCTCTTCCCCGCGTGACACGGTTATGGGCGGTTTTCCAAGCCACTGTCGGGACAATGAATATAAGTCCCACTGTTGGCAGCGTGGAAATAAGTCAAAGTGTGGACGAGACGGACCGGGTTAAGCAGCGGACCCTCGTGGAAGCCTGCTCCGTTCTCCCCGCAGTTAGGGACCATTCTCCACGGCCAGGCTGTCGGCTGGGTGGGAATAAGTCAAAGTGTGGCAGAGAAGAGAGACCGGGAAAAGCGGCGGACCTCCAGGGAAGCCTGCTCCGTTCTCCCCGCAGTTAGGGACCGTTTGCCACGGTACCGCTGCTGGGCAGGGTGGAAATAAAGCCCTTTTCACACAGAGCGCGCAAAGCGCAGACATCTACCGACAAACCCATTCATTGTGTATGTGCTACCGCGGCGTCTGTGTGCCGCCAGCCAGCGCTCGAATTGAAAATTTTTTAATTTCACAGCAACGTGCTGTAACGACACCTCGGCGCGTCCAATAGCAGAGAAGAGCCTGAAGTAGACCCGGAAGCGGTCACCATGGAGCTGTAGCTCCTGAACGAGCCTGTACTCCCCCAAATCCTGTCTTGTGCGCCTTGCTCTCCTCTTGCTCTGCGGTAGGGAGAAAGAGGCTTAAGTCCTGCAGAGTTTCAGAGGACCTGGAGAATGTTTTAGGATAGTAATAACGTTATATAAGATAATAATTTTGCAAAGATAATATATATAAGATAACATTAAAGACAAAATTAAATTGCTATACTTTTTCAATACTTGATGATTTTACCTTTCTGTACATTTTGTATACAAATTCATTAAATAATTTTGCTTGTAAATGTCTATTTGCATCACGTTTATTACGGAAAACACATTATTTGATCAATTTACGTTGTACCCCTAAAGTTCTTTGTGCGCTTCTTACTTTGTCAACTTCGGAGCACATGTGCTCCTTGGGAAAAAAGTCAGCGTCAAGCCCTGCTGCTTGCCATCCTGTCTTCTTTCTCACTTCTGAGCTGTCACGTGATGACGTCGCATCCAAAAACAGTTAAGAGAAACATTACAAACACTCATTGTTAAGGCATTAAATAAATTATATTTATTATATTAGGCTCCTATAGGCCTATATGCGCAGCAGATTATTTTTAATGATGGTAATAAAACTGATACCGTGGGATACCTTATTACCATATTATCGCCCAACCCAAGGGCTCAGTGTATCATAGGAGGTCCCCCGGCAGACTAGGCCATGTCAGCCTAACTGAGGGGCTGGTACAAGGCAAGCCTGAGCCAAACCTTATTGTAACCTTTATCAAAAAGGAAAGTTTTATGTCTTAAATGGGGAGACAGTGTCTGTCTCTGGCTCTTGTTCTACTTTTGAAGACTTTAGGAACCACAAGTAACCCTGCATTCTTAGAGTATAATCTTCTGGTGGGATAATATGGCACTATGAGCTCTCTAAGATATGACGGAGCCTGACCATTTAGAGCTTTGTAAGTGGGGCGAAGGATTTTAAATTCAATTCTGGATTTTACAGGGAGCCAGTGCAGAGAAACTAACACAGGAGAAATATTATCTCTTTTCTTAGTTCCCGTCAGTACACATGCCGTGGCATTCTGGATCACCTGGAGAGTTTTTAAAGATTATCAGAGCTACCTGATAATAGGGATTGCAGTAATCCTTGCTAGAGGTAACAAATGCGTGTACCAATTTTTCTGTGTTTTTGAGTCAGGATATGCCTGATTTTTGCAATAATATATAGATGAAAGAACGTAGCCCTTGAAGTTTGTTTTATATGGGAGATCAATCAGTCAATCAATTTTATTTATAAAGCCCAATATCACAAATCACAATTTGCCTCACAGGGCTTTACAGCATACGACATCCCTCTGTCCTTAAGACCCTCACAGCGGATAAGGAAAAACTCCCCAAAAAAAACCCTTTAACGGGGAAAAAACGGTAGAAACCTCAGGAAGAGCAACTGAGGAGGGATCCCTCTTCCAGGACAGACAGACGTGCAATAGATGTCGTACAGAACAGATCAGCATAATAAATTAACAGTAATCCATATGACACAATGAGACAGAGAGAGAGAGAGAGAGAGAGAGAGAGAGAGATGCAGGTAATGACAGTAGCTTACAACAACATTAATGAAAGTAATAATATTATAGTTATAGTTCTGGTTACTGCGGTACAATATGTTGAAAGTATGTATTAATACCTGGCAGTATACATGTGTGACAATAATCATATGTGTAAAATAACAGAAGAAGTATGACTAATGACTAATGATGGCAGCAGCAGGAGGCATCTGGCGGGACCACGGCAGCAGCACAACCACACACGTCACGCTGTCCAGGCACCGCTGCGGTATGAGTTAATCTGAGAGACAGTGGAGCACAAAGGCTCTGGAGAAGAAGCCGAGTTAGTGACATCCAGAATGGCCGGGTTAGCTAGATGCAGTAATAGGATACGAGAGAGAGAGAGAGAGAGAGAGAGAGAAGGAGAGAAAGGGCCTGGTGTATTATAGAGGGGTCCTCCGGCAGACTAGGCCAAAGTCAGCCTAACTAAGGGCTGGTATAGGACAAGCCTGAGCCAGCCCTAACTATAAGCTTTATCAAAGAGGAAAGTCTTAAGTCTAGTCTTAAATGTGGAGACGGTGTCTGCCTCCCGGACCGTAACAGGAAGATGATTCCACAGGAGAGGAGCCTGATAGCTAAAGGCTCTGGCTCCTGATCTACTTTGGAGACTTTAGGGACCACGAGTAACCCTGCGTTCTCAGAGCGCAGTGTTCTGGTGGGATAATATGGCACTATGAGCCTTCTAAGATATGACGGAGCTTGACCATTTAGAGCTTTATAAGTTAACAGTAGGATTTTAAATTCAATTCTGGATTTTACAGGAGCCAGTGCAGAGAAGCTAAAACAGGAGAGATATGATCGCTTTCTTAGTTCCTGTTAGTACACGTGCTGCTGCATTCTGAATTAGCTGGAGAGTTTTTAAGGACTTACTAGAGCTACCTGATAATAGAGAGTTACAGTAATCCAGCCTTGAGGTAACAAAAGCGTGGACCAATTTTTCTGCATCTTTCGGTCAGGATAGGCCTAATTTTCGCAATATTACGCAGATGAAAAATGCAGTCCGTGAGGTTTGTTTTAAATGAGAATTAAAAGACAAATCTTGATCAAATATTACCCGAGGTTTCTTACGGTAGTGGCAGGGCCAGAGCAATGCCATCTAGAGAAACTATGTCATCAGATAAAGAGTCTCTGAGTTGTTTGGGGCCAAGAACAATAACTTCAGTTTTGTCTGAATTTAACATCAGGAAATTGGTGCTCATCCAAGTTTTTATGTCTTTAAGGCAATTATGGAGTTTAGTTAATTGATTGCTTTTTCTGGCTTCATTGATAAATACAACTGAGTATCATCCGCATAACAATGGAAATTTATAGAGTGATTTCTAATGATGTTACCTAAAGGAAGCATATATAGAGTAAACAGGATTGGTCCGAGCACAGAACTCATGGAACTCCAAAACAAACTTTAGTACGTAAGGATGGTTCATTGCGAACGTCAACAAATTGAAAACGATCAGATAAATAAGATTTAAACCAGCTTAGTGCTGAACCTTTTAAGCCAATTAAGTGATCCAGTCTCTGCAGTAGAATTTGATGGTCAATTGTGTCAAACGCTGCACTAAGATCTAATAAAACAAGTACAGAGACGAGTCCTTTGTCTGAAGCAATCAGAAGGTCATTTGTAATTTTAACTAGAGCTGTCTCAGTGCTATGATGCACTCTAAATCCTGACTGAAATTCCTCAAATAAATTATTATCCTGGAGAAAATCACACAGCTGGTCTGCGACTACTTTCTCAAGGATCTTTGACACAAAGGGAAGATTAGATATTGGTCTATAATTGGCTAACACCTCTGGATCCAGGGTGGGCTTTTTTAGTAGAGGTTTAATTACAGCTATCTTAAAAGATTGTGGTACATAGCCTGTTAATAAGGATATATTGATCATATCTAATATATGAGTGTTAAGTAAAGGAAAGACCTCCTTAAGTAGCCTAGTTGGGATGGGGTCTAAGAGACACGTTGATGATTTGGATGAAGAAATCACTGCAGTCAATTCTTGAAGAGAAATTGGGGAGAAGCAATCTAAATATATATTAGATTTTACAGCTGTGTTTGAGGTTAGATAGGTACTATCTGAGGGCAGGAGGTCATGAATTTTGCCTCTAATAGTTAGAATTTTGTCATTAAAAAAGATCATAAAATCATTACTGCTAAGGGCTAAGTGAATACAAAGCTCAATAGAGCTTTGACTCTCAGTCAGCCTGGCTACAGTGCTGAAAAGAAACCTGGGGTTGTTCTTATTGTCTTCTATTAGAGCTGAGTAATAGTTTGCTCTGGCATGGAGGCCCCTCTTATAAGTTTTGAGACTGTCTGTCCAGATTAAACGAGATTCTTCCAGTTTGGTTAATCGCCAATTCCTTTCAAATTTTCGCGATATTTGTTTTAACTTACGGGTTTGACAGTTATACCAAGGAAACTTTCTTTGCTTTTTAACTTCTTTTAAGAGGAGCTACAGAGTCGGCGTTGTTCGAGCGAGCCTACGGTGCTATCAACAAAATGATCAATTCGGGAGAGGTTAAAGTCGGCACGGAAACCTCTGTTACTGAAGGTATTGGTATTGAATTTAACGACAGTAATCTTTTCCTTAAGTTTTGCAACAGCACTATCTGATAAACATCTAGTATAGTAACTGTTGCTGAGTGGCGATGTAATCGAGTAAAAAGAAATCAAAAGTAATCAGATAATGATCCGATAGAGGATTCTGTGGAAAGACTTTTAGGTTATCAATTTCAATTCCATACGTCAGAACTAGATCGAGGGTATAGTTAAAACAATGAGTAGGTTCATGTACACCCTGACTGAAGCCAATGGAGTCTAATAATGAGATAAACGCGGTAGCCAGGGAGTCATTATCAACGTCGACATGAATGTTAAAATCGCCTACAATAATAACTTATAACTTAATAACTTTATCTGATTTAAGAACTAAACTGGATAAAAACTCTGAGAATTCAGATAAAAATTCAGAATACGGGCCAGGAGCACGGTACACTATAACAAATAAAAGTGGCTGCGAGGTTTTCCAGGTCAGATGTAAAAGACTGAGAACGAGGCTTTCAAATGAATTATAATCTAGTTTAGGTTTAGGACTGATTAACAGACTAGAGTTAAAAATGGCTGCAACTCCCCCTCCTCGGCCGCTGCCTCGAGGAATGTGGGTATTATTATGACTGGGAGGAGTGGACTCATTTAGACTGACATATTCATCTTGACACAGCCAGGTTTCAGTGAGACTGAGTAAATCAATATGATTATCTGATATTAATTCGTTTACTAACACTGCTTTAGACGATAGAGACCTGATATTTAACAGTCCGCATTTAATTCTCCTGTTTTGTCTTTCTGTCACAGAAGAGGTTTTAATTTTTATGAGGTTGTTATGCACAACTCCTCTTTGTTTAATTTTAGATTTAGATAATTGAGGCGTGGGGACAGACACCGCTTTGTATAAAACTATTAAAACTATGGCTGGGTAACTGAACTAGAAGCTCAGAGAGGCGTTTAGGACTGTGTCTCCGAGTCCTGGTCTCAACTCTGGGTTGTCAGGGATTTAAATTACTAATAAAGTTTGCCAGGTTCCCAGAAATGAGAGCAGCTCCATCCAAAGTGGGATGAATGCCGTCTCTCCTAATAAGACCAGGTTTTCCCCAGAAAGTTTGCCAATTATTAACGAAACCCACATCGTTTGCTGGACACCACCTGGACAGCCAGCGGTTAAATGATGACATGCGGCTAAACATGTCATCACTGGTCAGATTTGGGAGGGGTCCAGAGAAAACTACGGAGTCCGACATCGTTTTTGCGTATTCACACACCGAAGCAATATTAATTTTAGTGACCTCCGATTGGCATAACCGGGTGTCATTGCCACCGACGTGAAAAACAATCTTACTGAATCTACGTTTAGCTTTAGCCAGCAGTTTTAAATTTGATTCAGTGTCGCCCGCTCTGGCCCCAGGGATACATTTGACTATGGCCGCTGGTGTTGCTAATTTCACGTTTCTCAGAATAGAGCTGCCAATAACCAGAGTTTTATCCTCAGCGGGTGTGTCGCTGAGTGGTAAGAGATTGGCGAGAAAGTGCAGGAGGAGAGCTATAGGTGCTTAAACAGAACCAGTGTGGGTTATGACTTGAAGTAGACGTAAAAGCAGCGTTAAAGCAACTGAGGTGAGAAAGCAGGCAAGTGGAATTCACCAGAGCAGTACAGAGACGCTGTCACAGAAACACCGGAAATGACACAACTCGCTTACCGCAATACGTCAGCACGTCAGCGATCTAAAAAAGACAAATCAGATAAAAGACAAATCTTGGTCAAAACTTTGAGAATTCTTACGGTTGTGCTAGAGGGATGCCAGTGCAATGCCATCCAGAGAAACTTCAGATAGAGGGTTTCTGAGGTGTTTGGGGCCAAGAGCAATAGCATTAACAGTTTTGTTTGAATTTAACTTAAGGAGATTGGAGCTCATCCAGGTTTTTGTCTTTAAGGCATGTTTGAAGTTTAGTTAATTGATCAGTTTCTTCTGGCTTGATCAATAGATATAATTGTGGATTATCTGTAGAGATTGACCGATACGGATTTTTTGTTTTTATGGCCGATGCTGATACCGATGTTTTGCCATCAGCTTTAGCTGATGACCGATATGTACTGCCAATATTTGGGGCCGATATTATTTTTTCTCCCTCTATTTGCATGATGGAAATGTCACAATAACAATAAAAAAAAGGGATTTAGTGCACTTACAGTGTGTTCACACCGGGCGCGAGTAAAATATTCGCCTCGCTCTACTCACGCGAGTTTGACCGCTGGAATATTTGCTTTTACTCACAACCTTCACGCGAGTCATTCGCGCAAGTAACAGTGTGTTCACACCACTAGTAAATCAGACAAGTATGGAAGGCAAGCTACATTGGTTGTGCTAACTGGGGCTAATGCTAGTGCTAACTTTGTTGATAGAAACGTACAGCCGATAGTTGGAATCAATTTTCAAAACTTACCAGGCAGACCGACCTCCTCACTCCCTTTCCTCCATGCCAGGTCTTTCTTGGTCCGAAGCTTATAATCTGGGGACATAACGTCATAAAGCCCAGGGTGGCCACAAACAGCTATTATTAGCTTGTCCTCCATTTTTGGAACAACGCGGGGCAGTTGTTGACCATTGAGGTCCATCCAGATATGGCAGAGAAGTGTGTGAAGGCTACCTGCGTTCTCCATAACTCAGACACCTGCAGTGAGGGCGAGCATCCCAGTCGCCGTCGGTGAAGTGGAGCCTGCATTGAATATTAGCACCAAAATAAATATCCATCTGTCTCCGGTGAGTTTTTTGTGTGTGAAAATCAATAAATATTCACTGTATCCGGCAAGTCACATGTCGCCCGAATGAATGTTGTTTACTACAGCGAGACAGTGGCAGTCTTTGGCGTGTGAAAATCAATAAATATTCACTGTATCTGGCGAGTCACATGTCGCCTGAATGAATGTTGTTTACTACAACAGCAGCAGCATGTCAGAGACGTCGGTGACGACAGGCAAATCTCAACGCTGATAGGCTGCACCGACACAGCATCAAGCGAATATTTCACTCGAGTTCAATATTTTGAACTTGCGCGAAGAGGCGAATGACGCGAATTTCGCGTGTTTGCTCCATTTGCGTCACGTCATTCACGTCACGCCATTCGCTTCATTCGCGCCGCCGGCACAAATTCGCGTCTATTCGCATCTTTACATTGACTTTGTATGTAATCTTATCACGAGAAAAATTCACCTCGCGCCCGGTGTGAACACACTGTTAGTAAGCAGCATTTAAGTCTGAACATAGATATGACTCGTGAAATGCTGCCATTCGGGGTTGGTTTTCTCAGCCATCAAGGGATTGCTTAAAAAAGAAAAAACAAAAACACAAATTTAGTATATTTTGGTCTAGTTCCTTTGTGTTAAACTCATTCTATTACCCCCATATTCTGTGCACATGGGTACATCATGGTAACAGTAGTGTACAAGGCACAAAAGGCGTTCATCAACATCTCCAAAACAGCCCTGATGATAAATTGTTTGCTGGTAAATACTATTAGACATAATCTGGTTATCAAAACAAAATGTTAAATAAAATGGGGCGTCGGTAGCTTAGTGGTAGAGCAGGCGTCCTATGTACAAGGCTGTTGCCGCAGCGGCCCAGGTTCGTCTCCAACCTGTGGCCCTTTGCTGCATGTCACTCCCTCTCTCTCTCCCCCTTCACACTTGTCTGTCCTATCAAATAAAGGCTAAAAATGCCCCAAAAAATATCTTTAAAAAAAGAAAAGTTAAATAAAATAGGCTGTTAATAAGGTGCATTGTCAACTCATCTTTAATGCATTTAATGTTCATGTTCATGTTCATGTAGCCATATAGCCGAAGTAACTGCCCATGCATATTGACAAACTCAATGAGGCTAGCTCTCTAGCCGGGTTATTCTCACGAAGCTTTAGTGAACATGTCCAGGTCATATTTTACAAAAACAACACTTAATTTTCATAATTATTCAACATAATATCCCAATGAATTCTCATTACCGAAATGTGTCCAGGTCCATTATTGTATCGTTTTTTTTTTAATTCCCTGAAAAAATCCATTTTGTATAAATAAATGAAAAAATATCCAGTGTTATGTAAAAATGCCTATATTTATGAGCAATAGGGATATTTATGGTGTATAACAATAAATATATATTTATTTTATTGAAAATTATTGTGTCCGCACAAAAAGTTCCTCATCACTGCAACACAATTTCATCTGCCTATAAAAAGTGTACTGTCCCTTTTAAATTGACAAGCAGTCCCATGATGCATCACTTGAGACAGAAAGTTCAAAATGGACACAGTTGCTATTTGTTCTCTCGCATTATGAAATTTTTGTAAATGTCTTAGAATCTTCCTGCTGCAACACTGTCGATTATCATTACCGATATGGGGTGATAATCTATACTTTTTAAAATATATTGCATTATTTGTGTGTGTGTATTGCATTATTTGTGTGTGGCAAAGGTAGCGGTTGTGTAGCATGCTAGCATTTCATGCTATAGGCTAACTTAGGGAAGAGCATGTACTTTTAAGGCTCATAACGGTAATGAGTTGCGATAATGAGACGCTTATAGCTAAGTGCTAATGCTAGCATAATGCTAACCTTTGAGCTTAGAATAACATTCATAAATGGATAGTTAACTGTTGTTTTAATTAATATTTTATGAACTTCTTACTTTACTATTTAACCCTCTGGTCCCCCTCGGATGGAAAATGTCCCCACTGAAACCCATTAAAACGTCATTTTTTAATTCCCCTTCAATTTAAATAAAAAACGTGATTTTTTTTCTATCTCTGGCAGTCAGGTTGGTTGGAGAGACCCAAGAATCGTAAAAAAAAAACAAACAAAAAAAAAACAGATGGGGTCAATTTCCATTTTTGGGGCCCTGCTGTCTTTTCAATACAATTCCTGGTTTGGCCACTTGAAGCACTATAGGCCCCTAACAGGGAGGGCAAATGCAGAGTAGATCAAAAATGGTCTTGCTGTGCTCATAAGGATGTGACAGTGTGGTCTGTATAAAAAATATTGCAATATTCGTTTGTGTGTGTGTGTGTGTGTGTGTGTGTGTACATAAATTCCGTATTTGTTCATCACATCCTCATGGCAACTTAGAAACATGAATTTGATGATATTAGTCATGCATTCCAGAGTTAGGGGATCAAAATGGAAGTTTTTACTAAAATCCAGCTGAATCATACATTTTCTCCTGCCTCCCCAGCAGAGCAAACACATACTAAATAATAAGCAGTAAAATTGCCTGTATTTTTCTCCTATTTTTTCATTATTGGGGTTTAGGAGCCATTGCTGGGAAAATAAATAAATAAATAAAATTAAAGGTGCAAGCAGCATTGGGCGGGACCTCCCACTCGCACCCGTTTCGGCCCCCAGCTTATGTCGTCATTGTGAATTATTTAGAAATATCAAACATATTGCCACAAACATCAGAAAATCCTTACAGAGCTGAAAGTTTTCATGTTTGAATGCTTTAGGTCCACTGTGTTAATACAGTATGTCAAAATGAAAAAATAACTGTAAAGTCACACAGGTGAGGTTGTGCTCAAAAGAATGATACCAAACAAGGCAAGGTAAACAGTTTTTTAAGGTGAAATTTAAAGGTAAAATGAAAAGTAGTCAAAAATGGCCAATTACCCTCTAGACCCCATAGGGTTAAAGACTGTGAAACACACAGACACACAGAGCTGTGTGGCTGTGTCTGTGTGTGCAGCCGTTGTCATGGCGATTAATGACTTGCCTGCACGTGAGAGGCACACACAGAGCTCATGAGAGAGCAGATCAGCAAAGACTGTTTATAATGGGTTTGAACTCCTCGAACAAGTTCTTCCCATACCTAAACCGTTGGTCCAATGAAGAAAATAAAGTGATGGTGAGAGACAGCCATTTCTCGTGAACGCACGTGTCATGTTTTATATTTCTAGAGCCTTTGGCGAGGACTGCTCTGTGAGGAGTCCTCTGCCTCTAGGCTCAGTCCCTAATTAAAGCTGTAAGCAGCGTTGGGAGGGACCTCGCACTCGCGCCCGTTTTGGCCCCCAGCTTATGTCGTCACTGTGAGTTATTTAGAAATATCAAACTTATTGCCACAAACATCAGAAAATCCTTACAGAGCTGAAGGTTTTGATGTTTGAATGCTTTCTGTAGCTGTAGGTATGTAGAAGTGATGTCACAATATGCAAATTAGATGAGCGAATTTATTCCCATCAGATTCCTCTTCCTTTATTTTGAGGAAGAGACAACAAAAACAGCACAAAACAAAAGAAATCTACTGTGTAAATATGTTCAAAATGCTTTTTTACTGATATTAATGAAATCCAATATGGCTGCCGCCTAGTGATGCCACAGTATGCAAATTAGATGAGTTAATTTACTCCCATCAGATTCCCCTCCCTTTTTTTGAGGATGAGATGACAAAAACAATACAAAAGAAAAAAAATCTACTGTGTAAATATGTTCAAAATGTTGTTTTACTGAGATTTATGAAATCCAATATGGCGGCCGGCTAGTGACGCCACAATATGCAAATTAGATGAGTTAATTTACTCCCATGACAAACTTTCGATCATGATGAATATTTTTGTAATTTACAGTGTGCCTTTATCTCTCACCACTTTCAAGCCACAGTCTTTTAAAATGCTGAAATGAAAATGGAATATTTTCCTCAATAAACTCTGGCACCTAAAGGGTTAAAATGGAGAATGTGCACCTGTCATGTCTGCATGTAAGATGTAGACACGCACACACATCATGTTTCTGTGAGTTTGTGTGTGACAGCGGTTGCCATGTGCACCTGGCAGAAGAGCAGAGACAGACAGAGACAGAACACAGAGAAGAGACCTGTTTTAGTGGAGATTTAACTCCTCGAACAAGTTCTTCCCATTCCCAAACCGTTGATAAAGTTATACAGAAGATCTGTTTAGCAGCAGTTGAGGTGGCATGTGTGCGTCTTTAAAGCTGATACAATAAATGGTGTAGGAGGAGATGTTTTTTTTTAAGAGCACGTTTCAGGCGAAATCTTACTTTGAAAGGTCAAATAGCTCACTTCCTTTTGGAATTAGGTCATGGGTGTCAGCGTGTGATTTGTAAGTCAAACACACCAGTTTTGGTTTGATATTTCTACGACATTCCTACGGGCTGCAGTGGCCAGTTTAGTGCACCTAGGTGGCGTTAGAGAGCCCATTTTGGCACTTTAGGGGTTAATAATGTGTATTTGCTGTTTCAAATGAAGTTTCTGCTGCTGTAATCTGTCCTTTAAAGATTGTGAGACGCACAAACAGACAGAGCCGTGTGTGCATGCAGCCGTTGTCATGGCAATTAATGACTTGCCTGCACTTGAGGTGCACACACAGAGTTCATGAGAGAGCAGATCAGAAAAGGCTGTTTAATATGGGTTTTAACTCCTCGAACAAGTTCTTCCCATACCCAAACCGTTGGTCCAATCAAGAAAATAAAGTGATGGTGAGAGAGAGACACTTCTTGTGAACACACGTGTCATGTTTTATATTTCTACAGTCAAAAATGTGGTCAGAGGAGCGAGTTTAAAATGTGTTGCACCCCAGCTGTTTCCAGCAATTTCTCCTCTGAGTTTACATGGGAGTAAATGAGAAAAAAATTGGCGCTCCCTTCGCTTTGGAGCCACTCAGCAAAAATGTGTACATGTGAGAGATTCCATGTCAACATAGCTGTGACCGGGACAAATTTTCCTACGTTTTGTGGTATAAATTGTGTCTGTACAGTGAAAATTGTGGCCATGGCAACGAGTTAAAGACAAATGTTTTACACGATTTTAGAGCCCTCTCCACTCGAGCTCACAGCATTCCGTGCAATACACACCCATTATAAACTGACAATTTCTCCACTTTAGCTCATGGTACTTTGAGAGGCACAGATTATAAACGGTAAAAGATATGAAAAAGATGAAAACAGGTCTGAATAGATGAGACCTGTGGCAACATTTGAGAGTTGGAATGGAGTCTGTAGCTGCTGCCATTCATTTCCTATGGGACTGCTTTCGAAGATCGTCAGGACATTTTTCTGACATCTCACCTTCAGGAGCCCATAAAATGCAAAGTAACCGAGTAATGAAAAAGTTATAAATAAGATCTGATTAGAAGGAGTTGATCTGTCATCCATGCAAGTTTGAAGCCGACAGGATAAACGGTGTATGAGAAGAAGATTTTTTAGGAAAGGCAGTTTTAAGGCAAAATCTTACTTTGAAAGGGCAAATAGCTCACTTCCTGTTGGATTTAGGTCAGGGGTGTCAGTGCGTGATTTTTAGGTCTTCATGAGACGAACACAGCAGTTTTGGTTTCATGTTTCTACGACGTTCCTACAGGCCGTAGTGGCCATTTTTGTGTGCCTAGGTGGCGCTAGAGAGCCCATTTTGGCACTTTAGGGGTTAATTTCATGATTTCCTAAAATTTTTCACCGGTTCTAATGTGCTTGCCAATTTTGGTGAGTTTTTGAGCATGTTTAGGGGGTCAAATTCCAGTTGAAAGAGACGGCGGGAGAAAGAAAGAATAAACGCACCAAAAACAATAGGGTCTACTCTGTGAGCAGTCCTCTGCCTCTGGGCTCAGTCCCTAATTATACGGGAATCCCGAACTTCTGCAAGAATACAGGAGAAAGGAAAGAGAGAGGTATATGTTAGTTATAGTAAGGGAAGATGTCATAGGGACGAGCAAGTACACCATTATCTGTATCTGTTCAACCTACTAAATCTTATCTAAACTAAATGTATCCATACCTGTACCTGGAATGGGCGGGTCTTAACTCAGATGTGGGTGGTGCTTAAACAGGAAGTTATTAATTTAAGTCTGAAATTGATATGATCAGAAATTGCCATATTTGTTGTTTATTAGAAAACTATTTGCAGAACTGTCCAGAAATTGAGCTTGAGATCAACGTTTTTGATCACAAGAGAGAGGTTTATTTTTCTTTCATATGAATAAACTACTCATTTCAGCAGAGAACTTGCTCAACCCCAATGTCATCACACTGATTGTATTTCCGCTATTGTATCAAATCCACATTTGTATTTAATTTATTAATATTTAATAAATGCATTATTGCTGTTGAATCTTTTTGTTGCTATTGTACAATACTTGTCAAAAGACATTTTGATAAGTTGGCTTACGGCACACATTATGTTAACATTAAAAATCAGTGCAAGTACTGACACTGAGTCACTGATGTTTCATTTTTTGTAGATATCAAAAGCGCAAATCTGAGGGTAAACTAAAATCTGCCAGTGACCTGGATGCAAAAGAATCAAAAAGGCAACCAAAAAAATGGAAACAGAATTCTGCTAAATATTACTGAAGAAAGAAGACCTTAAGAGATGTTTTAGATCTCACCGCACCCTCAATCACTGATGGCACTGATGATTGCATGAAATGGCATTTCAGTGAGTTTCGATGAGTTTTATCTTTTTCATGTTCAATTGTCAAAATGTTAATGTCAGTTATGTCACGTCCTGATGACCTTTTCCATTAGATGAAATGAAATCATTACATTACCGCAACATGTAATCCCATCCTCCGCAATGGACATTTCATTAGTGTTACGGATGAAAATGAACTGATATTTTCATATTTCTATTTTCCTCAACTGTGCGCCACGTGTTTTCTGGAAACCATATCTTGTTAACAAAGAAATAATTTGAAAAATTTGGCTCTAAAATACGGTAATGAGAGTTACTACTTTTTAAATGTGATTAAAAATATATAAAACAATACTTTTGATGCACTGTGCTGGTCATTTAATGTGCTCATTTGTGTAAATGTGGAAAATTCAGGAAAAATCTTTTTTCAATTAATAGTCTGCTTTCTCCATTCTCCATATCGGTAATGAGAATTATTCTGGGTCATGCTGGTATGAAATTGGAATAAAATTAAATTAGATTGTTTTCCTGTATAACTTTAATCAAAAGATAAAAGTTAACATTCTATTTTAGTCACTAGAGTAAAAAAATCTGCCAAATTAGGTTGATTATATTTTTGTTACTGTGATACAGTTCATGAGAATCACCCAGCCTAGCTCTAGAATTAGCCTGTGTAGAATCTAGTTCGCTAGATAGCGATACAGTTGCAAGCATATTAAAGACTACTCATTCGGCATTCACATTTTTTCACCCTCAAAGTTCAAGGCAACAATACAGCTAAGTAACCAATTGAAAATACAATTCTCTGATGGATCAAAACTTAAGCCTTAGCATTCTCTCTCAGGAGCTGTGTTGTTTATTTGGCCACTATGCAATACTCCTGCTGTGTAGGTCACGAATGAAACAGCTCCACTTTGTTTTTTTTCCCCTTTTTTCTGTTCAAGCCGCACGTGACTGGTCAATATGTGTGGTGTTGTGTGTTTGCGCTGAGCATAAGGGGGAGGGGCGGGGGTTACAGACACACAGCACGTGAACACACAAACAGGAGGGAGCGATACGAGAGAGAGAGAGAAGGCTGGTATCCAAGGCACCGAGCGGGGGAGGGGAAAGCATGCATTGCACGTGTTAACTGATTTTGATGCTCCTCAGTCTAAGGTCGTTGCTATGGCGCAGTGGTGATACCTCAAGAAATAAACACTGCAGAATTTTGTTGATTGATCAAAAAGAATTAAGTATTTAAGAGTGCCATGTTCTAAAGTGGAATTACACCAATATGCACATGTAAACAGTCCCGACTGTAGAATAAACGGTACCATATGGAAACAATGTGGCTGTTTGGAGCTCAAATTGAATGGGAAACAAAGTCCAGTGTTCACTTAGCTGGGCGTAACTTAGCTGGGCGATTTCCGTCGATAGCTGCCTCCGTGAGAAGAGAACAGAAGGAAGGGAGGGGGTACCACTGTCCAAGGGCTGCCGTAGAATGGCAATGAGGATGTCAGCCGACCAACACTCGCTACCTGGTCCCTGGTTGCGGTGATTTGCGATGCTGGCCAGCTAGGAATTAACTAGCAGCCAGTACAGTACAGTCCTCTTTTGTCTAGCTAACATTTAGCCGTGTTACTTACTGATCCATTAGAAAGAAAGCTAGCTGGACATCGGTTTTAAAGCCTCTTTGGTCACGGAGCTCCCTCCATCTCTTGAACGCCTGACTGAGGTTTATTCTTGTTTTTCCTCTTCTTTTATCACTCTCCTTTTTGCTCTTCTTTGCCTCCTCAGACAGAGGAGCTCGTTTTCTTTTTCTAGGCTGTTTTTCACTTGTTTTTAAACTTTGTCCATCTGCCATTGTGCTCATGACTCAACTATCTCATGCCCAACTCCTCATAAGGACTCGCTCCAGTCCCTAATTGGCTGACCGACCAGTTTCGCAATACATGCCGCATTTCCTGCCTGCAGATTTTTTCCGCAGAATTTCGGCACCAGTGGCAGAAGCTTATTACAAAGATTGCAAAGCCACCAAGTAACCTATGTAAATGCTGATAGTCTGATTTTACTGTGGCCACTACCCTGTGCAACCCACATTATTTTCATTAAGGATGCACCGAAATGAAAATTTGTGGCCAAAGCCAAATATTATTAAACGCTTGGCCGAATACCGAGTACCGAACACCATAATATCATTGTTTAGTTTTTCATTAGTTTTTGCAGATGAACCCCCTCCAGATTAGTGTTGTCACGGTACCAAAATTGGATCCCACTTTACAATACCAATGAAAATATCATGGTTCTGAGTAGTATCACGATACCACAGCAAAAATGAGGCAGATGTGCCTTTTGTCATTTATAAAAAGATAAATCATTTTTCTATAATACGTCAATGATATTTCAGTGGAATAAATTACTTATTGACTTATTCATACTTCAAAAACAGCATCAATAAGTGATTAACATAGGGGGGATCAAAATAAAATAAATATTATTATATTATATATATTATTATTATAATAAATGAAATAAGAATCAACCAGCTACCCTTCTCCCCTGACAGTCCCTTCATAAATAACGAACAGTCCCTAAAGTGTGTCCTTTCGTTTCTGCTGGTGGTTGAAATCTGTAGACTGCTCGCACAGCATGCTGAATGATTTAAGCCTATTTTGCTCGCTCAAAACTATTTTTAGTCGCAAATACGAGTGCCGTGACGGGCGGATCGCCACACTGCCGACATTTTATTCCGCCCGTCACGGCACACTGTTTGATTGCGTTATCAAAACACGCCCCTATTATTCGGCCTTGCTTTTAACTTATTCCACCGAATACTGAATGTGTGTTTTTTTGCAATATTCGGCCGAATATATTCGGTTACCAAATATTCATTGCGTCCCTAATTTTCATAATGATATATTTAGGAAAGATGCTATCTGTTGCCTCTTTAAAAATGACAGAGAACTGGCCATTTTAAATAAGTCTCCACATTTGAGCTTTGCTCAAACTTGACAAGAGAAAATAACAGTACAGTCAATGGGAGGGAGAAGGGACCTCTTGTTGCTTGAGACATAAAATTTTAAAAAGTGCAAGTCCCACTGATAAAATGAGCACATTAGCTGAAAGAAGACAAAAATGCTTATATTTTCATGTATATATTGTGTATGTAAAGTTGAAATTGTTGGCTGCAGAAGAATTTTCATGAGAAAATTTTGTTAAAGGAGAGAAGCAGAAAGATCTAGAGTGGGTGATGTCAGTAGTGATGTTACCCACCGTAAGCTGCGCAATACACACCTATTATAAACTCAGAAAATGTCTGAAAACAGCATAAAATGTAACCTGCGATAAGTCAAAAACAGTAAAAGATATTTAAGAGTTGTCGGGACGAGGCGCGTGTCCGCGTGCCGAAGATGCACGTGTCGGAAATCGGTATCGGCCCAAAAAATTGTAATCTGTGCAAGTCTAATTTTTGTTATACAGATTTCACTTTCCAAAGCCATTCCTAATCTCAAAATTGTATTGGACCGCAGGGCTTTGCTAAAATAATCAGTTCATTCTATTCAAAATGATCTTCATTTGAATAACCCAATATCAGTTCATAAAGTCTGAGATCGATCTTTTAAGACACACTTTTTTCCTGTTGATGTGTCAGGCTTTTAACCCCATTGATTTTGCTGATAGTAAACAGGCCCTGGCACTAAACTTTTAACGACTGCAGTCTTGAGAAGCTCCAACATTACCGGTTGTTTTATCTGTCACTGTTTGCGTAGTATTTTACGTTTTGGTGTCATTTATTGTCATGCTGCAGCAGCCTATCCTCCTGTTGTCTGAGCATTGGGGCTGCTGCACCACAGTTATGCACACATACAGACACACAGACAAGGAGTAGAGATGCCGCAGTGACAGCTGATGACAACTACAATTGTCACTTTAAGTGCAGAGATACAGAACAATCACTGCTCCACCCGGCTTGGTCTTGGCAAGGTGCTGGAAACATCACTAAGTCCAAACTGGTATAGAAAAATTTCTGCACACTTACATCTATGCACTGTTTCACTTTATTGTTGAGCTTTCAGTCTATTTGACTGTCATCAGAACATACATAAGGCAACAATGGACAGGCAGGTAGAAGTGTATCTAAAGTGTCAATCCTGTGTCTGTTGTAGAGAGGAGAAAGGGAGTGAAAATTCATTAAAATGGTGGGCAACAGGATAGTTTGCATCATAGTGTCTGATTGAGCTCTTGTGCTCACTAATCTGTTGTTTTAACATGCGTGTAGTTTTACCTATATAAATTTTATCACATGGGCATTTTAGTAAATAAATGACGTTGTGTGTGCTGCATGTGATAAAACCCTTAACAGGAAAGCTTTTGCCTGATCCTGGATGTCTGAAGAGAGGAGTCTTCCATGTGTTGTGACACTGGGCACAATTGCCACATAGATAATTCCCATATTTTAAAGGAGCTAAAAGAGTCTCTTTTGTGTCTGCCTTAATGTTGGCCCTCACCAGCTTATTGCGTAAAGTAGGACCTCAAAGATGGGAGAATCATTAAAATGTTGGGCATATCCTTGATCAGAGGCCAAAATATGCCAGTGTTTTAGAATAGTGTTCTTGAGGCTATTGTCCTGAGGAGTGTAAGTGGTACAGGAGACAGAATAGCTTTTATCTTTTTTGCCACTTTTTTGCTACAGATCAGAGCAGGATTTACAGTGCAACTTGGTAGGCCTTATCAACACACTGTAAAGACTAGCCTCTCTCCAGAACATTTTTTCATGGCAGCAGCTTTATCAATGTATTCCTCATTAGAGTGACATGCGTCTGAGCCTATAGAACTGACTTTTGGGTAAACCATACTTAAGAGCTCTTGGATTAGCACTGCTGGCTAGGAGTGTATTCTTATCTGTTTCTTTTTGATATAGGTTGATGAGGCTTCCATTGCACAGTGCAATCCACATATCCAAAAAGACACACGTTTCTGATCATATTTTACTGAGAACTTAAGATCAATATTCATACTATTGAGGAAATTAGAATTAGTTCATTAGTAGAACCAATTGATGTACCGTTAAGTTGTAAAAAGAAATCTCCAATGAAGGAAAAGTGTTCAGTTTGAGTACCAAAGCAGCCAGTTCACAATAAATGTACTGGGTGGGAGTTCCTTCTCAGTGTGGTCTTTAAGAAAATACACAAGAGCCTCAAGTGTTTGATGTATGATAGAGGCTTCTGAACTTATGGTTTAAGAAAATAATCAACATAGTTAGATAATAGTAGTTCTAGAAGAGAATCTTTGCTGGCTACAATAAGTCGGCCTTTGGGTTTAACCAAGCTTTTATGGATTTTGGGCAGCAAATAGAAGAAGCTTTTACAGGATGTTTACAGTTCATAAAGTCATGTTCACATTATTTTTACTTCTGCGGTAGTGTGTCTGTGTCACTCCGCAGTTACACCTCCAAAACGCTAGTCGGCAGTGGAGCACTCTGTTAAGTGCTGTGAAGTTTAGTTGATTCAAAACACACGTTAAATATGGCTTAATAAAGACAATTTCGCAAATTGGCTTCACTGTAAATCGCAGCATTGACAGACAAACACTTGTCCTTATCTGGACACATTTCCCCCACCAGTACAACATGCTGACATCATTAGCACAAGTCTATGGCATTTTACATTTTACATAAATTAGCTTAGCGGCTGGCGATCTTTCCCTCTTCTCATTATAAAGCCAGGGACAACAGCAACATTTAACAAAGGTAAGGGCACATAATTTGGCTCCATTACAACTCACAACATTCACAGACAAAACAACTGTTACACTAAACATGTTTTCCAAACAAATACAACATGCTAATGTTAATAGTGCCAGCCTATGGCATTTTACATTACATAAATTAGCCTAGCGACGAGCAGAGATTTCCTCTGTTCATATTAAGCCAGGATAAATCCCTGAAGGATATGTCACACGCAAGACTTAAAATGCTATTTTGTGGAGACTTTACTGTCTTCACAATTTATTGTTTCTTATCTGTGAAATACAAGTAAATACAAGCTTCGTTTCCACTAAGGGAAATGGTGTCAGTTAGGGCGGACCCAAAAAATTCGAAGCTGCAAGGCTTCGAAGCTTCGTTCGATGGCACAGGATCTGATTGTGAAAAAAAAAAAAAAATTGAATATTCTGCCTTTTTTTTATCCTGTTTTTTTTTGGGGACCTTGAACGCAACACCATCTCTGACAAGGAAATAGAAAGCCCGACGTGCAGTGAATGGAGACCTATTATCCTGCTTGAACACAGACAACTAAATTCTTTAAACAATGTGATTCAAAATAATTTTAAAATATTGATGTAAAATAATATGCTGATGGTGACATTTTCCACCGGTCCGCTGCGCTCTGAGTCTGGTGTCAGTGACACATGCTGCTCTGAGTTGCGCATCTGTCTGCTTGCGCTGCAGTGCGCACTGAGGGTTTTTATTTTTCGTGTTAAATCAAAAGTTAAACAGTACTTAGCAGCAACCAGAAGCATTTTTTTGTTTGTGAATATTTTTATCTTAATTCTAGGTTTGCAAGAAACTACCTTTTCGCCATGTAAATTGTAAGTTACTAACTTTTTTGGACTTTTTTTTTTTTTTGCTCTTTATTCTGTGTTCTACCCCCTTTCTTGGATTCTGGCATTGTATAACAAGTATGGCTTCTTTTTGTATGCCTCACAGTCTGCCATTCAGTATTTTTTCAACTCCCAGGAGGTGGAACTTCTACCACCAGGGTAGTGCACAGGCGTATTGCATACTGCCAGTGATGAGACTGAGATTAATTACTTTTACCTGCCTGTCCATTGTTGCCTTATGTATGCTCTGATGAAGGTCAAATAGACGGAAAGCTCAACAATAAATTGAAACGCTGCATAGACGGAAGTGTGTGGAAATCTTTTTAGACCAGTTTGGACTTACTGCAATAAAATTTCTTAGAGGAAAAAGTAAATACTTTATCAATAAACCTGTTTAGCAACATGGAAAAGTGTAGGAAAGTGATATTTCAGTCTGCTCTGTCCGCATTCTCTCATCCACCACAGCTAATAATATATCATAAACAAGCTTTCCAGCTAATAGCAAACTTTTTACTAACAAGCTGAAACAACAGCTTTGTTCAGCTGTTTTGCTTGGTTTGCCTCAAATCTTAACATTTACCAATGGTCATGAGACCTGCAGGTAGTGAATCTCCTCAGCAGCAGAGGGAGGAGCATAAAGGACAGGAGCACTGATACTGACTGATGTCTGTGTTTTTTATTCTTTCTAAACTTCACTCAGTGTTGTGATTTCAGGAATTTAATGAATTTTATTGACATTTTTGATTTTTTGCCTGTGAGATATTGAGTTTACATTGTGACCTTCTGTTTTAACATTATTTAGTTATAAAATATTTAGTTTTAATCCTGTTCTGAATGTATTCTTTTTTTGAGTAATTCCTTGTGGAATTTACAGTATGAATTCTCTGAGAATCTCTCTCACATTCCAGCAAAAATTGGTATTGTAACTGAAATATCCCCAGTTTGGACATTGAATTGAATTGGGACCTTGTGAATTGAAATCGAATTGATTAGGGAAATCAGTGGTGATGGACCATGAGTAATGGTAGGAGCATAAGTTTAAGTGAAGTGAGAGATGGTAGCAACAGCACTAATCATTTGCATTTGTTTGTGGGACTCAGGAGACAACAAACAGCCTCACTTCGAGTATGACAATGACCAGAATGATCCTGAAGGAGGGAGCAATGCTGAAAAGTCTGACGGAGCAAGCGATGGAGAGGGAAATGACAAAGATGGTGAAGAAGGGAGTGATTGGGAGGAGACAGAGGATGAAGGCGGAGAGGAGAATAAGAGGAGAGATGACAGCAATGCCAATACTGGGTGGGCTGAGGCCATGGCAAAGATCCTGGAGAAGAAAACCCCCGAGAGCAAAAGCAGCATCCTGGTGAAGAACAGAGAGCTGGACAAGATGAAGGAGAAAGAAAAACAGGAGCAGCTGGAGAGGAAGAAACAGGTAATGAGAACAGTGAAAAGCTGCTTGGATATTCTTTATTAGCTAATCTTTCTGTCATCCCACAAAGTACTAATGTCTGAAACTGAATTCACAATAGTGTTGTGTTTTTTTCCTGGTTTTCAAGGCTGCATTACAGAAAAGTGATTGTCATTTTCTGAACTGAAGTTCTAGCTGTTGTACTTTCCCATTTAAGATAAGATAAGAAGCTTTGTTGTCATTGTACACAGGATACAACGAAATTTAGTTTCGGCATCACACAGGTCAGATCAACAAACAGTGGTAAAATGTAAACAGTGTTGTAAAGTGCAGTGTACAAATAAATATTGTGTATTGTTATTATAAATATAAATGTACATTTGGTTGTTAAAAACTAAATAAGAATTAAAGTCAAATGAGATTAAGATAAAAAAAACAAGATGAAAAAAGTAAAATAGATGAGATCGATTGTCGGATCAGCAGTATGGTACATTAAATGATATGATGATATTTGGTATGGTACAGTAAAGTGCAGTGCAGCAGTTATACAGTCAGTCAGTTCAGTGACTTCACGACTCGCGGAAAGAAGTTGTTTCTCGGTCTGTTGGTTCTCGCACGTATGGCTCTCAACCTGCCTGATGGGAGAGTACTGAAGAGGGGGTGTCCAGGATGTGAGAGGTCCTTCTGGATGCGGAAGGCCCACTTGTGGAGGCGAGAGGAGTAAATGTCACTCAAGAGGGGGAGGGGGGGCCGATGATTGGTTGAGAAGTTTTCACCACTCTTTGTAGGCTCTTCCTCGCAGCTGCGGTGCAGCTAGAGAATCAGACAGGGCTGCCGTATGTGAGAACACTGTCAATGGTGCTGCGATAGAAGTTAATGAGCACCTGCTTTGAAAGTCTGTTTCATTTGAGTGTTCTCAGGTGGAAGAGGCGTTTCTGGGCCTTCTTGATTAGGTAGGTGATGAGGTTCCAGCTGAGGTTGTCCTTGATGTGGATTCCTAAGAATCTGAAGCTGGACACTCTCTCCACCCTCTCCCCATCAATCTGCAGCTCTGTGTGGGTCTCTTTGGTTCTCCTAAGTCCAGTGTTATTAGGCACCTCGGCTGAAGGGCGAGGACCCTCTTGTTCCTGTAAGGTTTATTAGGGACCTTGGCTGAAGGGCGAGGACCCTGTTGTTTTTGTAGCGTTTTTTTAGGGACCTCGGCCGAAGGACGAAGTCCCTCTTGTTCCTGGAAGGTTTATCATTAGGGGCCCAAGCCCGCGGGGCCTGGGAACGGCAAATGCAAGCATACGTGGTTCCCAGGCCCAGCGGTGCTGGGAACCCTATTGTTTTTGTTCAGGTTTTTTAGTATTATTATAGTTTTTCTCTATTTTTATTTTTCCGTTGGTAAAAGTGATGCTGCAGGCTAAACCGTGCAAGGGAGGGTGGTGCCATTTGGAAGGTTGGTCCAGACCCCTGCACGTACCTCAGACGCAAAAAATGACATAGGTCCGTCAGCAGGGGGCGCTATAACCAAGGTCAACGCGTTTTGGGCTATAACTCCCACACTGTATGTCACACATTCAACAGCCTCATATCCCCAGATTCCCTGAATAGTGCTGAATCACCTGGGCTGGGCCACGCCCATTTCTGCCTATAATTTTTTTTCACAAAATCATGAAAACTGGAAAACCTGCTTTTTTAAACTCCTCCTTGGGATTTTGTCCGATCGGCGTGAAACTTGGCACAGACAGTCGTCAGCTGGATCTGATCTAAAGTTATCAAAAGAATTTTGTTCGGTACAAATATGCACAAATTATTAACAAATACATTTTGCTAGCTACCTATAAAAACGCGAGCTGTTGCATATCTCAGTCAAAATAAATGCTAACAACCCTGAATCTGAGATCCTTGCTTGGCATGTGACTCTGAGGGTATGAGCCAAATTTGACAAATGTTGGCCACTAGGGGGCGCTGCACATATGGGAAATTTATATCTCTCAAATGGCAGCACTGATTTGTAAGACATTTGGTGAGTATGATGCTGGGTCACTCCTGAGGCCATAACTTGAAGTTTATCACGACTGGTCAAAGTGAGCGTGGCTTATCATAAGATCAACAACAAACATTTATTTTTCTACTGAGGGCTTTGAAATTCACAGGGTATACAGTACAGGCCAAAAGTTTGGACACACCTTCTCATTCAATGCGTTTTCTTTATTTTCATGACTATTTACATTGTAGATTCTCACTGAAGGCATCAAAACTATGAATGAACACATGTGGAGTTATGTACTTAACAAAAAAGGTGAAATAACTGAAAACATGTTTTATATTCTAGTTTCTTCAAAATAGCCACCCTTTGCTCTGATTACTGCTTTGCACACTCTTGGCATTCTCTCAATGAGCTTCAAGAGGTAGTCACCTGAAGTGGTTTCCACTTCACAGGTGTGCCTTATCAGGGTTAATTAGTGGAATTTCTTGCTTTATCAATGGGGTTGGGACCATCAGTTGTGTTGTGCAGAAGTCAGGTTAATACACAGCCGACAGCCCTATTGGACAACTGTTAAAATTCATATTATGGCAAGAACCAATCAGCTAACTAAAGAAAAACGAGTGGCCATCATTACTTTAAGAAATGAAGGTCAGTCAGTCCGGAAAATTGCAAAAACTTCAAATGTGTCCCCAAGTGGAGTCGCAAAAACCATCAAGCGCTACAACGAAACTGGCACACATGAGGACCGACCCAGGAAAGGAAGACCAAGAGTCACCTCTGCTTCTGAGGATAAGTTCATCCGAGTCACCAGCCTCGGAAATCACAAGTTAACAGCAGCTCAGATCAGAGACCAGATGAATGCCACACAGAGTTCTAGCAGCAGACCCATCTCTAGAACAACTGTTAAGAGGAGACTGCGCGAATCAGGCCTTCATGGTCAAATAGCTGCTAGGAAACCACTGCTAAGGAGAGGCAACAAGCAGAAGAGATTTGTTTGGGCCAAGAAACACAAGGAATGGACATTAGACCAGTGGAAATCTATGCTTTGGTCTGATGAGTCCAAATTTGAGATCTTTGGTTCCAACCGCCGTGTCTTTGTGAGACGCAGAAAAGGTGAACGGATGGATTCCACATGCCTGGTTCCCACTGTGAAGCATGGAGGAGGAGGTGTGATGGTGTGGGGGTGTTTTGTTGGTGACACTGTTGGGGATTTATTCAAAATTGAAGGCACACTGTACCAGCATGGCTACCGCAGCATCCTGCAGCGACATGCCATCCCATCCGGTTTGCGTTTAGTTGGACGATCATTTATTTTTCAACAGGACAATGACCCCAAACACACCTCCAGGCTGTGTAAGGGCTATTTGACCAAGAAGGAGAGTGATGGAGTGCTGCGGCAGATGACCTGGCCTCCACAGTCACCGGACCTGAACCCAATCGAGATGGTTTGGGGTGAGCTGGACTGCAGAGTGAAGGCAAAGGGGTCAACAAGTGCTAAACACCTCTGGGAACTCCTTCAAGACTGTTGGAAAACCATTTCAGGTGACTACCTCTTGAAGCTCATGGAGAGAATACCAAGAGTGTGCAAAGCAGTAATCAGAGCAAAGGGTGGCTATTTTGAAGAAACTAGAATATAAAACATGTTTTCAGTTATTTCACCTTTTTTTGTTAAGTACATAACTCCACATGTGTTCATTCATAGTTTTGATGCCTTCAGTGAGAATCTACAATGTAAATAGTCATGAAAATTGAACACATTGAATGAGAAGGTGTGTCCAAACTTTTGGCCTGTACTGTATATAGAATAGCACACAGACCACGCATACCAAAAATTGTGTGTCTACTCCACTAGGTGGCGCTATAACGGAGGCAAACGCGTTTTGGCCTGTAACTTCCACATTTTAAAACACATCTTCATAAACTTTATATCCACGTGTTCCCTAAATAGAGTTGCATCTTCTGACATAGGCCACGCCCACTCCCACTGCATATGTCTCTTAGTAAGTCACTACACATCAAAAACCTAATTTTTCAAACTCCTCCTAGCATTTAAGCTCAATCTGCACGAAACTTTACACATACAATCTCCAGACTGGCCTGATCAAAAGTTATCAAAAGAATTTTGCTACTCCAAAAAATGCGGTACTTATAAATAAACATTTTTTTTTTTTCTGCTAGCTAAAAAACACATACCGTTGCATATTTTTGTAAAAGCTATCAACATCAAACTCAATTCACTTGTTTCAGAGGTCAACCAGAGGCTCAGTGCCAAATTTGGCGCAAATTGACCAATAGGGGGCGCTATAAACAGAGAAACATCAAGTAGCATGAAAGTTGATCAGATTTGCACGAAATTTGGTGAGCATGATATGGAGTCACTCCTGAGGCCAGCCGTAAAGCTTGGTGATGTTTGGTCAAACTGGGCATGACTTGTTACAACACACACATTCAGCCTTTCACACTTCCAGCGCTCTTCCCTTTACAAAAAAGCAGCCTGCACGTGTTGACGTGCAGGCAGTCCAGATTTATGATCACACTTTCCTTTGCATAACCAGCCTTGGCCTCCGTTTGCCCAACCTGACTGCCATGGGTGTACCTGATGGGGGAAGGGAGGAATGGGAGGGGTGGAGGGGGGATTTCACAACTCTCCTGCCAAGGCAACTGCATGAAAGTTTAAAAATGTTGTTCATGGCATGTTAACCAGTGGTGGACAAAAGGGAGTGTTGCCTGATGTTTGGTCGGGCCGACTTCCAGGGGCTCCGCGACACCCGGGGGCCGAGTTGCGCAGGGAGGCTTGGCCCCCGTTCATAACTGCTTGCAGTTCTAGTTATTATTATTATTATTATTAGGTCCTGCGCACCTAGTGGTGCGAGGACCCTATTGAAATGCAAGGATTTTTTATTATTATTAGGGCCCGAGCGACGACGAAGTCGTCCGAGGACCCTATTGAAATCGTGCTGTTGATTATTATTATTATTCTTGCGACATTTCGTGTCCCAATTTCGGTCCTTTCCCAAATTTGAAAATGCTTCTAACTTTCCACATTCGTCCGGCCACATCCGAAATTTGATATTTTTGGGCGGTTGCACATGGTCGGCGCGAAATGCCGAAATAGCGCTACAAATTTTCAAAATACCCTCCCCATTGGGGTTAGTTTGTCGTAGGCAAACGAAATTTGGTACACACATGTATCATACTGAGACGCACAAAAAGTCTCAACGTCATGGTGAAATCCCAGCAGAAAGTCGGCCATTTTGTTTTGAATTTTTTCATTACGGTGATTTCCACAACTTAAATTTGAACAACTCCTCCTAGGGATTTCGTCCTATCAACTTCAAAGTTGGTACAGATCATTCTGAGAACATGCTGATCAAAAGTTATTAAAAGCTTTTCTCTATGTCAAAGGACGTGACAAATTTTGGCGACTTTTCGTTTTCTTGCCATCAAATTTCGAACGGCTCTCCTGCCCACATACTTGATCTCAGCAGCTTCAAACTTGCTGGACATGATGATGGCTCCGTCCCGAACGCCCCGTTATGTTAACATCCCACCTTACTCATAGCGCCCCTCGGTGGTAACAGGAAGTGACCAGTTTTTACTTTAACATGTACTAATGCCACAAACTTGAGCGTATCAACTTCATTCCACTTCTAATGCATGCAGAACAAGTTGGTGAAGCTACCTTATGAACGTTGTGAAGCCACGTCTAATGGTGTCCATGTGGCAGCGTGGTGACTATCGATCCCTCGCCATTAAATACGTTTGGCATTTTGATGGCTTCATCAACCTCATCTCCTCATGAAAATGAATACACAGGTCAAGAATGGCGAGCTCTTGCATGTGATAGGGGCGTCGCCCATGGGG
The DNA here is from genome assembly GCF_011397635.1 of Epinephelus fuscoguttatus. Classification (NCBI taxonomy): domain Eukaryota; kingdom Metazoa; phylum Chordata; class Actinopteri; order Perciformes; family Serranidae; genus Epinephelus; species Epinephelus fuscoguttatus. Next base: position 46,877,710 of record NC_064759.1, on the reverse strand, counting down.
GGGACAAAATGCCTCTATAGCGCCCCCTTGAAATTTTCAAAACCCCCTCCCCATAAGGGTTTTTTTGCAGTTGGAACATGAAAATTGGTACACATGTGTATATTGTCCAGACGCACATAAAAGTCTCTGGCACCAATGGTCTACTCCAAACAGGAAGTCGGCCATTTTGATTTTGACTTGTCATTTTGGCGTGATTTCCACATGTTGTATTTTAACAAACTCATCCAATCGACTTCAGATTTTTTTACAGATCATCCAGAGACCATGCTGATGAAAAGTTGTGCTCTGCATGTCTGTAGGTCAAAGGGCGTGGCTGCTATGGTGCTGCCATTTTTGATCCATCGCACAGTAGTGCCCCCTACAAAAGTTTGAGGAAACAGCCCCTGAAGCCAGTTTAACCTACATGTATGAAACTCGGCAGGCTCATGTAACACTCCAGGACCTACAAAAAAAAAGCCTCTTGGAGGCATCCTCTAAACCCAACAGGAAGTCGGCCATTTTGAATTTACTGTGCAATTTTGATGTATTTTTGGCCATTTCCTGGGGTCATAAATGAACGAACTAGTCCTAGAGATTTCATCCGATTGACTTCAAACCATGGTCTGTCCCATCCCAAGACCTTGAAGATGAAAAGTTATCAAAACCTTGCGTTTTCGTCAATGCGTGTGACCGTGGGATGGCGTCAAAGTTAGGGGTCTCACCACTAAACAGGAAGTAGTTTATAACTTCAGCATACATGGTCCAATTTTGGCCAAACTTCACAGGATTGATGACAGTCCCGCCCTGAACACATCTACATATCAATAATTAGAGATAAACATAGCGCCCCCTACTGGCAACGGGAAATGTCATGTTTTAGACTTTAATGTACATCTCCTACAGACTTGACCAGATCCACTTCAAACTTGGTGAAAAAAGTCATAAGATGTTGATGATGCTTTATTGTGGAAACTGTGAGTTTTCGTCAAAGGGCGTGGCCACGGCCTGGTGGCGAACTTTGATGTTTCACCGTGATGATAAACGTTGCTGTAACTTGACTCCACGTGGGAATATCTTGCCACACACATATGATGACAGTCCAGCCCTGAACACATCTACAGAGGAATTTTGAATCACCGCCATAGCGCCACCTTCTGGCAACAGAAAGCTACTTTATACATTCTTTGATGTCCCGCTTCTAGCAGGTTAATCAGACCCACCTCAAACTTGCCGGTCTAACTCCTTAGACCTTGATGATACTTAAAAATGAAGCTTTTGAGTTTTCATCAAACGCTGTCACCGTGGCGCCACCTTGTTCGCCATCAAACACGATGTTGTTTTGAAGGGACAAGGGATGCTTGAAAACTCACCAAACGTGGCATACACATCACAGGTCACAAGTCCTGTTGTCTGATGTGATTTTTGTGCTTTGATGCACCAAGATGGCTCAACAGTGCCCTCTGGAGTATTTCAATTAAGCAGGCCCAAAGCTGCTTTGACCTGCATGTATGAAACTTGGTAGGCACCTGTAACACTCTATTATGTACAAAAAAACCAACAGGAAGTCCGCCATTTTGAATTTACTTGTGCCACTTTTGTGCATTTTTGCCCATTTCCAGGGCTTGTAAATTAACGAACTTGTCCTACAGATTTAATCAGATTGGCTCCAAACTTGGTGTATGTAAGCGTGACTACGTTGTGACTAAAAGTTATCACAGGATTTGCCCAATGTTGAATGGCGCGCCCGTTGCCAAGCGTTGAATCTTGAGGTCTCACCATGAAAAACGAAATTGCTGTAGCTCTGGCATAAATGGTCCAATCTCCACCAAACTTCACATGATTCATATTAGTCCCGCCCTGAACACATTTTCATTACCATATTGTCTGATAATGATAGCGCCACCTTGTGTGGAAAGGAAGTACTTCTTATCAGACACTTATCTTTGGATTAACCTGAAATTTCAAATGCTGTGGTCTATATTTGATGTTCACAAACATGACATATCATTAGTGTCTACGTGTGCTGCAGATGGTTTAATTTTGATGTCTTGCCATGAAACAGGAAATTGCTATAAAATTGGAGTAAATGGTCCGTTGTCCACCACACTTCACATGATTCATATTAGTCCCGCCCTGAACACATTTTCATTACCATATTGCCTGATACTCATAGACCCACCTAGTGGCAACAGGAAGTAGGTCTCATCAAACACTTATCTTTCAATTGAAAGTTGAAAGTTAAATGCTGTGGTGTATATTTGATGTATGAAAACATGATGTATAATTTCTGCTCTCTCCAACTCAAGTGGAAAGAGGAAGTGACACAAAATGTGAAATATGTCATTCCAGCACTGTATCAAGGATATGCGGAGTCAGTCCTGCATGCGATATCTAACTTTGACAGAAATGAACTGACGCGTCAGAAGGCGTCTTGCCAGCTCCCCCGAGTTGCGTGAAGGTGCGAGGGCCCGTTCATGGCTGCTTGCAGCTTTAGTTATTATTATTATTATTATTATTAGGGACCGAGCCCGAAGGCGAGGACACTATTGTTTTTTCTGCATTTATTATTATTATTATTATTATTATTAGGGACCTTGGCTGAAGGGCGAGGACCCTATTGTTTTTGGTGCGTTTATAATTAGGGACCTCAGCCGACCTCTTTGAACTGGAATTTGACCCCCTAAACATGCTCAAAAACTCACCAAAGTTGGCACGCACATCAGAACCGGTGAAAAATTTTATAAAATGGTGACATTAACCCCTAAAGTGCCAAAATGGGCTCTCTAGCGCCACCTAGGCACACAAAAATGGCCACCATGGCCTGAAGGAATGTCGTAGAAACATGAAACCAAAAGTGGCGTGTTCGTCTCATCAAGACCTAAAAATCACGCGCTGACACCCCTGACCTAAATCCAACAGGAAGTGAGCTATTTGCCCTTTCAAAGTAAGATTTTGCCTTAAAACTGCCTTTCCTAAAAAATCTTCTTCTCATACACCGTTTATCCTGTCGGCTTCAAACTTGCACGGATGACTGATCAACTCCTTCTAATCAGATCTTATTTATAACTTTTTCATTACTCACTTAGTTTGGATTTTATGGGCTCCATAAGATGAGATGTCAGAAAAACGTCCTAACGATCTTCAAAAGCTGCCCCATAGGAAATGAATGGCAGCAGGGGGAGAAAGGGACCAATCTAAGGGCTTTTTCTAGCCTTTACAGCGTCTCCATACTTTGTGCTACAGACTCCATTCCAACTCTCAAATGTTGCCACAGGTCTCATCTATTCACTCATGTTTTCTTCTTCTTCATATCTTTTACCGTTTTTAATCTGTGCCTCTCAAAGTACCATGAGCAAAAGTGGAGAAATTGTCAGTTTATAATGGGTGTGTATTGCACGGAATGATGTGAGCTAGAGTGGAGAGAGCTCTAAAAATCATCTAAAACTTTTGTCTTTAACTCGCTGCCATGGCCACAATTTTCACTGTACAGACACAATTCATACCACAAAACGTAGGAAAATTTGTCCTGCTCACAGATATGTTGACACGGAATCTCTCACATGTACACATTTTTGCTGAGTGGCTCCAAAGCGAAGGGAGCGCCCATTTTTTTTCTCATTCACTCCCATGTAAATTCAGAGGAGAAATTTCTGGAAACAGCTGAGGTGCAACACATTTTAAACTCACTCCTCTGACCACATTTTTGACTGTAGAAATATAAAACACGACACGTGCGTTCACCTCAAACGTGCTCTTAAAAAAAACACATCTCCTCCTACACCGTTTATTTTATCGGCTTTAAACCTCCTGACGATTTTTTGTGCCACCTAGACACACTAAAATGCCCGGTGCAACTGGTAGGAATCCCGTAGAAAGACCAAACCAACACTGTCTCGTTCGTCTCATCAAGACCTACAAATCTCGCACTGCAACCCCTGACCTAACTCCAACAGGAAGTGCGGTATTGCCCTTTCAATGTATGATGACGTTTTTCACAAATTCTGTCTCTCCAAAAATATTTGCTCCTACACCGTTTATCATAAATGCTTCAAACTTGCACAAATTACAGCTCTACCCCTGGTGAACATTACTTGTGAAGGACTTTGTCATTACTGAAACGGTTTGGGTTTGAGAAGCATTCTAAGGTGCACGACACAAATCCTCATGATGATCTCTGTCAGAAAAGATGAGGGCCAACACACTGTAAACTTGAGATTAAGGTCACATTTTTGAGTCCATAGACATACAAACTTTATATTTCTGCGTTCAGAACAAGTTTATCTATCTGGTGATGTTTTCAGATTGAAGATCGGACCCACGGTTTGGGAACTGGAAGGACTAGTTCGAGAAACTTTCCTTGCTCTCAGTGTCAGCTGCAGCTCTCATTAATTAGCATAAAAAAGTTTCACTCTTACAGTCTGTGTGTCAGAGTGAAGTGTGTGTGTGTGTGTGTGTGTGTGTGTGTGTGTGTGTGTGTGTGTTTGCTCTCGCAAACATATCTAACATGTCATTACACACTGACAAACAGTGGACTTGACGGCCAACAGGTGACTATTTTTAAGTCCCCTCTTGGTCATGCTTTAAATCATGATAAAATCATGTCTAAACCCCTCTGGTAATTTTTTTTTAACTTTTGCCAAGAGAGGACCTGAAGGTGTGTGAGTGTTTAAGTGCATACTTAGCAGTGCCTCTGCTGGCTGGAGCCGGGATTTTAACGCCTCAGTCACACACGTCGCTTTTTAACACTCCCCATAGTGTGAATGGCTTGCACCCACAGAAAGTCTATTAGTATGTAAATTGACTATTAAACTGGCAACTTGGTGAAGCAACTAGTCCCCTGAAACATGATTTTTTACATTATGTTTTTGTAACAAAATATAAAAGCTTTGGTGGAAGTTTTATGCTCAACACTATTAAAATAAAGGGCTACCCAAAAGGCTGCACAATATTTATGAATCTAAAAAGGATGAAAAATAGAAAAAACAAAACAAAAAACAATTTTGTATGAAATGACCTGTGAAGTTTAGTCCAAAAATACTCACCTGACCTCATTTTCACAGGCACTCAATGTCAATAATTTTTCAATACAATTGTACACTACTTTACATTATTTTCAATAATCACTAACTATTCAGTGGTAGAAAACTAAAAACTGAAAAAGAATGTAATGTAATTTTGTGCTCACTCTACACACATAGAATTATACTTTATGAAACAAGTCAAGTCCACTATTTGCTGGCAAAGAATGACACAAGTTCCCTCTTGGATAGCATAGAGCGATAATCACACTCCAGCATGGATGAATTAAAGAAAGTTAAATTAGCAATACTTATGAGAATGATATAAACACATCTACATAATAGCCTCTTGAACCATGATATGTTTTAATTTTGTAGCAAGTCATGAAGGCCCAACTTTGGTGAATTTGTTTACTAACTACTTTCATGCTTTGGATGATATTAAAATAAAGGGGCATCCAGAGGACAGCAGAATAATTAACAATTTTACTTTAAAAAAACAAAGGAAAAAAACAACCACAATAGTGATAGAAATAAAATAGCCAGGCTTTAGACTTTTTATCAGACTTTCAGTGGACATCAGAGTGGACTTTTAAAACTTGTCAGTCAAAAAGGAAAGCCCTCCTCTTCCTAGTTTTCCCAAGCACTGGATGTCAATCAACTCAATTTCTGAAAGTGACTTTGTGCTGACCTACAACCATAGGATAACAAAATAATTACTAAAAAATCAAAAGAAAGGAAAGTTTTTCTTAAAAAGCAGTATTTATAAGAATACACTTTGTTTTGTATAGATAGGATTATACTTTATGAAACAACAGGTCCACAACAAGTCCACTATTTGCTGGCACAGAATGACACAAGTTCCCTCTTGGATAGCATAGAGCGATAATCATACTCCAGCATGGATGAATTAAAAAGTCAAGTCAAATTAACAATTCTTATGAGAAAGAAATAAAATTCTTAACATAATACCCTCTTGAACCATGATATGTTTTATTTTTGTAACAAATCATGAAGGCGCAACTTTGGTGAATATCCTTTACTAGCTAATTTCAAGCTTTAGACTATATTAAACTGAAGGGCCATCCAGAGAGCAGCAGAATAATAAACAGAATAAAGAAAACAACTAGTATAACTTTTATCAGACTTGAAGTGGACATCAGAGTGGTCCTATAAATCTTCTCAGTCAAAAAGGAAAACCTTCCTCTTCCTACTTTTCACAAGCACTGGATGTCAATTAAGTCATTTTTTGAAAGTGACTTTGTGCTTAACCCAAACCTATAGGATAATAGAATAAGTACTTAAAAGTCTGAAGAAAGGAAGACTTAAAAAAAAAAGCTGTATTTATAGGAATACACTTTGGTTTGTATTTATATGTTTGTATTTGTATGAATTGTGTATACAATTAATTTTCTTGAAAATACACATTATGTAGAAATCTTGCATTGCATGAATCTGTCTTGAAGAGAAAAACTAATCTATTTGGGTATGAATCACAGATCCCATATTGTAGTCAAAAATGTGATATTTACACTAACTGCTAATGCCTCTCTCAGATCCATCATAAAAAGACCTCATAGGGTGCTGATATATTCAGTGTCTTGATGGAGTTAACCTTAATCCTCTCTCAGAATCAAAACAACAGGATGCAGACCTTTAAAGAAGACTTCATGTATGGAATCTTGTTTTGAAGTTTGACTCTATAACAAAAAAGATAGATTTTATATATTGACTCAAGTCCCCTTTTTGCTTGTACAAAATGACACAGGTCCCCGCTTGAATATGATGCAGCGACATACACACTCCTTCATGGATGTGAATAGTGTCTGGCTCCTGTGAACAATATTAAAGTTAAAATGAATGATTTAAGATGTAAGACTTGCAGGAAATGTCACCAAAGCCTGCATGACCATGCAAGTTCAAGTAGACCACAGACATTACACTAAATATCAACCTGGAAAACTTAGGTGTCTCATTTTGATAAAAGTCAACTCTCATGCTCGAAATGACACTGACTTACAAAAATCACTGCTTAAAAGTTTTTATCTTACAATGTATCTAATACAAAGGATGGAAAAATATTATTGCAGCATGTTAGTAGAAGAAAAACAAAGTTCATTTTCTTAATTCAAGGACTGTGTCAATTAAATTGTATTGCAAAATAGAGAGATAACGAGCCAAGCTAACAAGTGGTAACAAATGACCACGCCCTTAATTATGCAGAACTTGTCTTTTTAAATTGCACATTTGTCATGAATGGTGAAATAAGCCATAGAGACAGAAACGTGTTGTTTTTTTTTGTTTTTTTTTGCAACAGGCTATAAAAAGTCTATGGGTATTTGCTCTGTTTTGCAACCAGCCCCAAGTGGCTAGTGGATGAACTGCAGTTTTTGGCACTTCTGCATTAGCTTCACTCATCAGCCCTGGAGGTTGCTGCTTGGAAGTGATACGAGTCCTTTGGGTCCGTTTGATACTTCCAAATTTGCACACTACTAATTGACACATTGAGGTGATGCCATCATTCATCAGTTATGCCTCCGCCTCCTTTAGCGACAGTGGTAAATTTAACAAGTGTAGTTTATTTGCTGCATTGGAGGCGAGGCCTAGTGAATTGGAAGCGCGGCTCCGCACCATGGAAAATCACTCTGTAGCTGCGGTAGTTAGCCAGCCCCCGGTAACCCCCGTGCAGCCAGGAGGCTGGGCAACTGTCAGGGAGAAGCGTAGTACCAAGTCAAAGCCCACTGTTCACCACCAGTCTGTTCATGTTTCCAACTGTTTTTCCCCACTCAGCGACACGCCCGCTGAGGAGAAAACTCTGGTCATTGGCAGCTCTATTTTGAGAAAAGTGAAGATAGCAGCACCAGCATCCATAGTCAAATGTATCTTTGGGGCCAGAGCAGGCGACAATGAGTCAAATTTAAAACTGCTGGCTAAGGCTAAACATAGATTTAATAAAATTGTTATTCACGTCGGCGGCAATGACACCCGGTTATGCCAATCGGAGGTCACAAAAATTAATTTTGCCTCGGTGTGTGAATATGCTAAAACTATGTCAGACTCCGTAGATTTCTCTGGACCCCTCCCAAGTCTGACCGCTGATGAGATGTTTAGCCGCATGTCATCATTTAATCGTGAACTTTCTGGGGAAAACCTGGTCTGATTAGGAGAGACGGCAATCATCCCACTTTGGATGGAGCTGCTCTCATAACTAGAAACCTGACCATGTTTATTAGTAATTCAAAACCCTGACAACCCAGAGTTGAGACCAGGAACCAGAGTCGTGGTTTTACACGCTTCTCTGAGCTTCTCGTGCAGTTACCCACCCATAGTTTTATACAAACGGTGTCTGTCCCCTGACGACCTAAATGATTTAAATCTAAAATTAAACAAAGAGGAGTTGTGCATAACAACCTAATAAGAATTAAAACCTCTTCTGTGACAGAAAGACAAAACAGGAGAACTAAATGTGGACTGTTAAATGTCAGGTCTCTAAAGCAGGGTTAGTAAATGAATTAATATCAGATAATCATATTGATTTACTCAGCCTCACTGAAACCTGGCTGTGTCAAGATGAATATGTCAGTCTAAATGAATCGACTCCTCCCAATCATAAGAGTTGCAGCTATTTTTAACTCAAGTCTGTTAATCAGCCCTAAACCTAAACTATATACAAATTCCTTTGAAAGCCTTGTTCTTAGTCTTTTACATCCAACCTGGAAAACCTCACAGGCACTTTTATTTGTTATAGTGTACCGTGCTCCTGGGCTGTATTCTGAATTTGTATCTGAATTCTCAGTGTTTTTATCAAAATTTAAGGCAAAGATTCCATCAACGTTGAATTTAATACCATGTCCTTCTGTAACAGAGGTTTCCCGCACCGACTTTAAACTCTCCCGAATTGATCATCTTGTCGATAGCGCTGCAGGCTCGCTGCGGACAACACTCGACTCTGTAGCACCTCTTAAAAAGAAGTTAACAAAGCAAAGAAAGCTTGCTCCTTGGTACAACTCTCAAACCCGTGGGTAGCATAGTGGATAGTGCCTGCACCCCATGTACAGTAGGGCTGTCAACGAATATTCTAAATTCGAATTTAAATTCGAATTTGAAAAAAAAAATGGACCTTCGAATGTGAAAATTGATATTCGATTGTGGAGGAAAAAAAAACACCACCGCAGCTGTCCTCCTTGCGAGTGGGAGGTGGGAGCGGCCACGGAGCGGCGTGGCGCAGCCGGTGTGGATGACACAGTCGGTTAACATGGGCGCCGAAAGGCAACTGGCTTCGCTTCGAGGCGCTTCGAGGCTATTCACAGCGCTTCCGCGGGCGGTGTGGCCTGACGGTTCAGAGAGGGGGGGGCGAGCGAGAGGTCCACGGTTGTTTATAACGGAATGTTATAGATTATTGTTTTATGTGTTTTAATGTGTAGGTATGTAAATGTTTTCAAAGACCTTTATGTTGAAATAAAAATACCTACAAGTAATTATGTTTCCTTGTATTAACACATACAGAAGTATATTAGTTTGCCCACTTGTGGACATAATGCGAAAAAAAAATCGAACCTATGAGTTATTTTTAGAACGAATATTCGAACATCATTTGAGCAATTTTGACAGCCCTAATGTACAGAGGCGATGCCTTGCTGCAGCCGTCGTAGGTTTGACTCCGGCTTGCGACCATTTCTGCATGTCACCCCCCTTCTCTTTCTCACCCCATTTCTCTCTGTTCTGTACAATAAAGGCAACAAAGCCCAAAAAAATAATCTTTAAAAAAAACAACTCTCACACCCAAAAATTAAAACAAACTAGTCCATACCCATTGAGTGCACAGTTGCCCACGTACAGTTTCATATGATCTGTGTTTGAGATACAAGTCATAGGAAATTGCAGATTAAATAGTCAATGACTGACTGACAGAATGTCACACTGACAGTTTCCGTGATTATGTACAGCATACCATACCATGACTTAGTCATACCAAAAATTAGGAAAAACAAACAAACATTCGGCCACAGGGGGAGCCACAGCAATCGGTCACATTTTAGCCATTTTTAAGCATTTTTCTGTTCTTATAGCGCCACCCAGTTGCCAATTAGAGTTAAATTTCTCCAGTCAACTTGAGGCATCCTGTTATATCTACCAAGTTTTGTAAAAATCGATATGGCAGTTTGGCCTAGATAAGAAATTAGCTTTCTAGCGCCCCCATTTTGTTTGATCAGGTCAGTAATGGAGGGGTCCCCTCAGATTACGTGTGTTTATATGCCTACAAAGTTGCATGGTGATCGTGAAACCCTTGAGATGTTATACACCTTTATGTGATGAGCCACGCCCTCCACAATATTCACTGCCTTATAGAAGCTCAGTTTTAGTAAGTTTTCCAACTTTTGCCAAGGGGGAACTTTAGATATTGGTCCCTAGATTATGTTCACTGAGTTTCATGCAGATCGATCTAACTTCCTAGAAAGAGATCGATTTCAAGTGTTTTTCAAAAAATTCAAAATGGCGGAAAATCTATATAACCGGAAGTCATGGGTTCTTGAGGCAGATTTGTTCCTCATGAGAAGAGGCATCTCTGTGTAGAGTTTCATGTCTCTACGACATACAGGGCATGAGATATGTCCATTCAAAGTTTGCAATTTCAATCGGTTGCTATAGCGCCCCCCCTTTGGACAATTGATGTAATATTGCTTCATTTGCATCCTCCCATGACCCTCTACCACTGTGCCAAATTTCACATGGATTGACCAAGTCAGTGAGGAGAAAAATGTGGAACAGAGAGACACACCCACAGAGTTTTCATCATTGTAGTAAGATACCGCAAAAATTTGAAAGGAATTGGCGATTAACCAAACTGGAAGAATCTCGCTTAGTCTGGGAACAAAACGTATAGGGGCCTCCGCAATGCCAGAGCAAACTTTTACTCAGCATTAATAGAAGAAAATAAGAACAACCCCAGGTTTCTTTTCAGCACTGTAGCCAGGCTGACTGAGAGTCACAGCTCTATTGAGCCTTGTATTCTTTTAGCCCTTAGCAGTAATGATCTTATGAGCCTTTTTATTGACAAAATTGTATTAGAGGCAAAATTCATGACCTCCTGACCTCAAACGTAACCAGTCTGCCCTCAAACACAGCTGTAGGACCTAATATATATTTAGATAGCTTCTCCCCGGTTTCTCTTCAACAATCGACCGCAATGATTTCTTTACCTAAATCATCAACGTGCCTCTTAGACCCCATCCCAACTAGGCTACTTAAGGAAATCTTACCTTTAGTTAACACTCACATATTAGACATGATCAATATATCTTTATTAACAGGCTACAGTATGTACCACAGTCCTTTAAGGTAACTGTAAACCTCTTCTAAAAAAGCCCACCTGGGATCCAGAGGTGTTAGCCAACTATAGACCAATATCTAATCTTCCCTTTCTTTCAAAGATCCTTGAGAAAGTAGTTGCAGACCAGCTGTGTGATTTTCTCCATGATAATAATTTATTTGAGGAATTTCAGTCAGGATTAGTTAAAATTTCAAATGATCTTCTGATTGCTTCAGACAAAGGACTCGTCTCTGTACTTCTTTTATAAGATCGTGCAGCATTTGACACAATTGACCATCAAATTCTGCTACAGAGACTGGAACATTTAATTGGCCTAAAAGGTTCTGCACTAAGCTGGTTCAAATCTTATTTATCTGATCGTTTTCAGTTCATTCATGTTAATGATGTGTAGGAAATATTGATAGAAAACTTAAGGGAAATCCTAGTTTTATCTAATGCTCCCCACCATACTTAAACTACGCATCAAACCTCAGAACAGGAAAATTATGTTGTTTCACCTGAGTTGTAGCAGACCAGAAAGATGATGCTCTGGAGGGGGAAGAGGAAAAAGCAGCGCTGCTCCTTGGTGTGAACTGCTCTTGGTGCTGTCCTTCTCTTCTCCTCAGTCGAACTCCTGGAGCCTTTGGGCGCTTTTGGGTGTTCCTGAGCCCACATGGCAACTTTGGCTTGGGTGAGCTTGGGTGAGCTTGGCTCTCCATGTCGGTCATCTTCACACACCCAGTGTGGGCATGCAGGAGTCTGCCTTTCTTCAGTCCTGACCTTGTTGGTCCAGGACACAGGAGTTAGGCAGACTTTGTGGCATGAAGTTCTTTCTGTTGGGTTCTAGCATGTTCAGTTCTGCTCAGGATGCCATGAAATTGCCCACCGGGGCCATGCTAGATGGGGCCCAGCATGGGCCGCTGGCCTCTCAAAAGTTCTTCTTCAAGATTCTTTGTCTCTTGCTCTCTCTCTTCATTTCCTTCTTTTCACTCCCCAAGGCAAAAGTCTCTTCTCATCTTATAGTTGTTCCAAGGGGTTGAGACTGGTAGGCAGGCTCCGGCCTCTGCGCTGTGATTGGCCTTGCCAGCTGTCTGTGTCAGGCTGAGTCTAGTAGGAGCAGTTCACTGTCACTGGTGGGACATTTCACTCCTCCCCCCCTGTACCTTAAAATTTAATTTACTTAAATTGCTTCCTAGATGGTTAATGAAGCTTGGAACATTTCTAATGCTTCCATATTTACCAACGAGGTGCTGTCTGCTATTGAATGGTACCAAACACACATTGTCTGCAACAGGATATTACCAACTTATAAATAAGTGGTCAACAGACACTACTAACTCAGATTTAAATTTTAAACGTGGTGATGATGTTACAACGTCAGATACATATACATGTGTATGTATATGAGTCCAGAAATAGAAAGAAAGGTGAAACATAAAATTACAATCCACATGTTGGTTCCTGGAATCCGCATTTCTGTCTGTCCTCTTAAAAGACAATCACAGGGAGAGGGGGTGGTATCACATTAGCATACAGTACACCCAGACGTCTGCACTCTAGGGGACCTGGTGCCGAGTGGCATCTCACTTGGATCTTAAAGCCAGCACATTTGAAAGTTCTTCAGACACAAAAATGGCTAAAACAAGGAACCTAACACAGGAAACACGCCTGAAGATAAAGATTCTCAGCCAGGAAGGGTACAGCTGCCGCCAGATAGCCAGGAAGTGCAGATGCAGTCCTTCAGCAGTTGGATACACTCTGCAGAAATACAGACGAACCAACAGCTTGGAAGACAAACCAAGATCCAGGCGTCCAAGGGTTTCTTCAGCAAGAAATGACCGCATCCTGATCCGCATGTGCAGGCAAAACCACCGAATGACATCACAGGAGCTTCAGCAGCAGTGGTCAAACCAAACTGGTGTCCAGTGTTCCACCCGCACTGTACGTGGCCGACTTTTAGATCATGGTTTAAGGTCCTACAAGGCTATCAAGAAGCCCCTGATCAATGAGAGACCGAGGTTAGCCTGGCGTCGTTGGGCCCAGGCACACAAGAACTGGACAGCCAGGAACTGGAAGAAGATTTTGTGGTCAGATGAGTCCAGTTTCCAGCTTTATCTTCCTCCTACTAATGTTAGGGTACACAGAAGGCCAGACGAAGCATTATCTCCAGCATGTACAGTACCTACCGTCAAGCATGGTGGAGGCAGTATCATGGTTTGGGGATGCATGAGTGCTGCTGGTGTTGGTCATCTCACTGTCTGTGTTGGCACATTGAACTCTACCAAGTATTGTACCATTCTCGAAACCCACATGCTCCCTTCTGCGCGTGCACTGTTCCGTCGAGGTTAAAACTGGGTGTTTCAACAAGATAATGCCCCTTGCCACATATCCAAGGCCAGTAGAACTTGGCTGCAGGAGCACAGTATCCAGGTCTTAGAGTGGCCAGCTCAATCCCCGGACATGAGCCCCATTGAAAATCTGTGGTGGATTATCAAAAGGTCTGTTTCAAAGCATAAACCAAAGAATTTAGAAGAATTAAAAGCAGTAATTCAAGAAGAATGGGACAAGATTACCCCTCAACAGTGTGAAAGGCTCGTGGGGAACATACCAGCCAGGATTAGCGCTCTACTACGTGCCAATGGCAGGACTACTAAATATTAATTTGATGATGTGATGGTTTATTTATTTTTTGTTCAGTTTTGAACACATTCTCTGTTATTTGTTGACTTTGATACCGACAATGTTGAGAACTGACATATTGAAACTGTCAAGAATTTAGTTTTGTTAGTTTTTCTTGTAAACAATAAACAAAACAATATAATTTGTATTTGTTTGTATCTGTCTAATGCAGCCACACCTTTTGAAACACAAAAAAGATTTTTCCACAAATATTTCATGATAATATTTGAGATTGTGTAAAATTTTAAGGGTGTCCGAAAACTTTTTTCCACCACTGTATATATGCTTCCCTTAGGTAACATCATTAGAAATCACTCTGTAAATTTCCATTGTTATGCGGATGATACACAATTGTATCGATAAAGCCAGAAGAAACTGATCAATTAACTAAACTTCAAAAATGCCTTAAAGACACAAAAACCTGGATGAGCTCCACTTTCCTGATGTTAAATTCAGACAAAACTGAAGTTATTGTTCTTGACCCCCAACAACTCAGAGACTCTTTATCTGATGATATAGTTTCTCTGAATGGCATTGCTCTGGCCTCTAGCACTACCATAAGAAATCTCGGAGTGATATTTGACCAAGATTTGTCTTTTAATTCCCTTTTTTTCCCCAATAATATCTTTATTGAATTTTCCAAATTTAGAAAACAAAACAAAACAAAAGGCCAACAAAGTGACACAAATGAGACAGTATGTTAACATACAGGTCCTTGTACGACAGGGACATTCAATGAAACAAAAATATTAAACCCTACATTAGGTTTTCCCCTTTGCACACATATGGTCACTGTATCAGTACAAACAAAATGGGACAGAAGAGAAACAAAAACAACAACAAACAAACAAAAAACAACCCAACAACAGAAAAACAAACAAAAAAATGGTGGTTAATAGAATGCTTCTGTAAAGATATAGGATCATGAGTCCATACAAATATCATTGCCGTACAATCCAGTGAGTAAAGGATGAGGAAACAGAGTTATGCAGAGGGTGCACTTATGCTACTCCAGGTTCATTCAACAGATGAGATAGATCATTGTTTTTAGTATATTGGATAAATCGACCCCACACGTTTTGAAATGTCTCCTGTTTGTCCTTAAGAACATAAGAAATTTTTTCCAGAGGTAAGCAAGAAGATAATTCCCTAAACCAAATGGCAATACCTGTCTTGTGCTTTTCCACGTTAGAGCTGTTGTCCTCTTTGCTTGTAAAAAACACATGTTTAAAAAGATTTTTTCATGACATTTTACATTATGTACATCTGGGTAGAGGCCAAGTAGAAAGAGTTTGGGCACTAGCTCTAATCTGATTGAGAGGATGTCCTGCACATTTAATCTAACCTCTTCCCAAACTCCCCCACTCTTGGGCACTGCCATAAGCAGTGAAAAATAGTGCCCTTATTTACAACACACCTATTACAAGTGTCTGGAATATTCACATTAAATTTATTCAGTTTTTCTGGAGTGATATACACCCTCATCAGCCAGTTATATTGTAGGATTTTTAAGCGAGTATTATCCGTCCCTGTCTGGGCTGCTTTACATGCGCCTCGCCACTGTTCCAGTGTTAATTCCTCCTGTAGATCTGATTTCCATGCATCATGCATGCATGGATTTTTTTATAAGAATTTTCTCCAATAGGGTCAGGGGCGGACAGGACATGTATTGGTTTTGATTTGCTCTAATAAAACTCCTTAACTGAAGGTATTTGAAAAAATGTTTACGAGGGATATTGTATTTCCTGATTAGCTCCTCGATGTTAAGATATTCCCATTATTACCATAAATGTCTTTTATTTGTTTTACGCCTCTATCCGCCCACAGTTTAAAACCTGCATCTGCTTTTCTTGGACTGAAAAAGTTATTACGCCAGATTGGGCTGAAACAGGAAAGGGAAGGGGAATCTTTTAGATATTTCCTGACTTCTTGCCAGACTCCTATCATGTTTTGGACTATAGGATTAGTGGAGAACTTTTTGAGTTTTTTAGGTTCATCTGAGTATAAGTAAGTGGGAAATGGAAGCTTTAGGGAGTGTGACTCAATATCCCTCCATGGTAGGGATCCATCTGTGGTGAGATAAAACATAAGCGTCCTTAGCTGGACTGACCAGCAGTACCATAGCATATTAGGACACTGTAGCCCTCCTCTGTCATAGGGTAGGTATAAAAGAGATAAACGAAGTCTGGGGCACTTATTGTTCCATAAGAAGTTATTGAATAGATTTTTCATTCTGGGGAAAAAGTTTGGAGGAGGTGGCAGGGGATATTTGAAAT
Organism: Epinephelus fuscoguttatus; assembly: GCF_011397635.1. Lineage (NCBI taxonomy): Eukaryota > Metazoa > Chordata > Actinopteri > Perciformes > Serranidae > Epinephelus > Epinephelus fuscoguttatus. The sequence continues at coordinate 46,861,448 of NC_064759.1, read as the reverse complement.
AAATAAAGGAGTTTGGGGAGTATGTTCATTTTGAGTATGTTGATTCTACCTATGAGAGAGACGTGGAGGCCAGACCATCTTTCGACAGTTTTAGAAATAGATGTAGTCACTGGGCTATAATTAACATTCACTATATTTTCTAGTTTAGGGGTGATTTGGATACCCAGGTAAGTAAAAGAACCCACTATTCTAAAATGGTGAGCAGAGATAGGTGGATTAGTCCTCTCCTCAGAGTTGAGAAGCATTATGGAGGATTTTGAATTATTAATTTTATAGCCTGAGATTTTGCCAAATAACTTGATTAAGTCTAGGAGGGATGGGATAGATCTGTCCAATTTTCTAAGGAAAAAAATAATATCGTCAGCGTAAAGAGCTATTCGACGGTCAGTTTCTCCCGTCCTTATACCTGTAATCATGTTATGCTCTCTCACAGCAATTGCGAATGGTTCGATTGCAATTATGAATAGTACGGGGGATAGAGGACAGCCCTGTCTACAGCCTCTATTGATCATTATTGGTTTTGAAATATTGTTGTTGGTAATAATTTCTGCATAGGGATTATTGTACAAAAGTTTAACCAGTTATAAAAACCCTCCCCCAGGCCAAAGCGTCCAATAATTTCAAATAAATAAGTCCTTTCCACTCTGTCAAAAGCTTTCTCAGCATCTAGTGCTAAGAAGACTGTATCTGACGCTCCCCTCTGGTCATGCAAGATGTTCAAGACCCTTCTCACCTTGTGGAATCCCTGGCGGCCAATCACAAAGCCATTCTGGTCTTCCATTATTAGACCTGGTAATATAGACTCCAATCTTCTGGCCAAAATTTTGCAGAGTATTTTCAGGTCCGAGTTCAAAAGGCTGATCGGCCTCATGTTTTCGCATTTATTGTTGGCTTTACCAGGCTTTGGGAGTAGAGTAATCAGGGCACCCCTCAAGGAGGGAAGGAGTATCCCCTTTTGAAGAGACTCTGAAAACATTTCGATGAGGGGTGTTCTAAGTTTTGATTCAAATTTTTTATAAATTTCGATGGGTAGGCCATCTGGACCTGCTGCTTTTCCAGAATTCATGCATCTTATTGCTGCTGAGATCTCTTCCAATGTCAAATTTGCCCCCAGCGATGACCTTTCACATTCCTTTATGTGGTGGAAACTAAGCTTGTTTAGGAAGGACTATAAGTACCTGGGGGTACACATTGACAATAAACTGGACTGGGTTAAGAACACTAACACTCTCTACAGGAAGGGCCAGAGCCGTCTCTATTTTCTGAGGCGACTGAGGTCCTTCAACATCTGCCGGACTATGCTCAGGATTTTCTATGAGTCTGTGGTGGCCAGCGCTATCCTCTATGCTGTTGTGTGCTGGGGCAGCAGGCTGAGGGCGGCGGACGCCAACAGACTCATCAAACTGATCCGCAAGGCCAGTGACGTCGTGGGAATGGAGTGTGACTCTCTGATGGTGGTGTCAGAGAGGAGGATGCTGTCTAAGCTACGAACTATCTTGGACAATGTCTCACACCCACTCCACCATGTGCTGGTCAGGCACAGGAGTACTTTCAGTGGGAGACTCATACCACCAAGATGTACCACTGAGCACCACAGGAAATCATTCCTGCCTGTGGCCATCAAACTGTACAACTCCTCCCTCTGAGTGGCCCTGAGACTTCTTCACACACTGCAGTAATTTAATTTAACTTGTGCAATAACCCCATTCACCCTGACTGTATATATTCTGTTTGTGTAAATAATCTTGTTCAGTTTACAATATATATATATATATGTATATATATATATATATATATATTTATTTACGTTTATGTTTGTTAATAATTCCTGTTTATTTAACTATATATTTGTTAATACTACTGTTTAAATTTCTTATATTTTTACGTATCTTTCCTCTCTTGCAAGGAGCACCTGTAACATAAATAATTTCCCCTCGGGGATCAATAAAGTATTTCTGATTCTGATTCTGATTCTGAATGAATATGAGCTATGATCCATTAGCCCTACATTTATTTCAGAGCTGTAGAGTCTTTCATAAAAGTCTTTGAATTTGTCATTTATGGCAACAGGATCTACGATGAGTTCCCCCTTATCATTTTTAAGAATGGTGATAGACCTTTCAGTTTGATGTTGTTTTATACGCCAAGCTAGAATTTTCCCCGTTTTTTCCCCTTGATCAAAAATGCATTGTTTCAGTTTTAATAAGTTAGGAGCCGCTTTGGATGCTGTAATTTCATTGTATTGTGCTCTCAAAAGTAATAGATCCTGATGAATCTTAGAACATGGGTTTCTGAAATAAATATTCTCCATTGTTTTAATTTTTGGCTCTAATAATAATATTTTTGTTTGGCTTTTTTAGATTTGGAGCTTGTAAAGTTAATTATCTGGCCTCTAAGAATGGCCTTGAACGTCTCCCATCTAGTGCTTGCAGATGTCTCATGGTTTTAATTCCCATTTAAAACAAACCTCACGGACTGTTTTTTTTATCTGCATAATATTGCGAAAATTAGGCCTATACTGACCCGAAAAGATGCAGAAAAATTGGTCCACACTTTTGTTACCTCATGGTCAGGCTCCGTCATAACTTAGAGAGCTCATAGTGCCATATTATCTCACCAGAACACTGCGCTCTGAGAATGCAGAGTTACTCGTGGTCCCAAAAGTCGCCAAAAGTAGATCAAGAGCCAGAGCCTTCAACTATCAGGCTCCTCTCCAGTGGAATCATCTTCCTGTTGTTGCCTGTGAGGCAGACACCATCTCCATATTTAAAACTAGACTTAAGACTTTCCTTTCTGATAAAGCTTATAGTTAGGGCTGGCTCAGGCTTGCCTTGTACCAGCCCCTAGTTAGGCTGACTTAGGCCTAGTCTGACGGGGGACCTCCTATAATACACTGAGCACCTTCTCTCTCTCTCTCTCTCTCTCTCTCTCTCCTTTGCTAACACTCATGTCCTGTTACTGCATCTTGCTAACTCAGAAGTACTGCATGTCACTAACTCGGCTTCTTCTCCGGAGCCTTTGTGCTCCACTGTCTCGTAGGTTAACTTATATCGCAGTGGTGCTTGGGTAGTGTGAGCTGTGTGGTTGTGCTGCTGCCGTGGTCCTGCCTGATGCCTCCTGCTGCTGTTGTCATTACTGTTATTATACACATATGATTATTGTCACATACAGTGGTGGAAAAAAGTTTTCGGACACCCTTAAAATTTTACACAATCTCAAATATTATCATGAAATATTTGTGGAAAAATCTTTTTTGTGTTTCAAAAGGTGTGGCTGCATTAGACAGATACAAACAAATACAAATTATAATGTTTTGTTTATTGTTTACAAGAAAAACTAACAAAACTAAATTCTTGACAGTTTCAATATGTCAGTTCTCAACATTGTCGGTATCAAAGTCAACAAATAACAGAGAATGTGTTCAAAACTGAACAAAAAATAAATAAACCATCACATCATCAAATTAATATTTAGTAGTCCTGCCATTGGCACGTAGTAGAGCGCTAATCCTGGCTGGTATGTTCCCCACGAGCCTTTCACACTGTTGAGGGGTAATCTTGTCCCATTCTTCTTGAATTACTGCTTTTAATTCTTCTAAATTCTTTGGTTTATGCTTTGAAACAGACCTTTTGATAATCCACCACAGATTTTCAATGGGGCTCATGTCCAGGGATTGAGCTGGCCACTCTAAGACCTGGATACTGTGCTCCTGCAGCCAAGTTCTACTGGCCTTGGATGTGTGGCAAGGGGCATTATCTTGTTGAAACATCCAGTTTTTACCTCGACAGAACAGTGCATGCGCAGAAGGGAGCATGTGGGTTTGAGAATGGTACAATACTTGGTAGAGTTCAATGTGCCATCACAGACAGTGAGATGACCAACACCAGCAGCACTCATGCATCCCCAAACCATGATACTGCCTCCACCATGCTTGACAGTAGGTACTGTACATGCTGGAGATAATGCTTTGCCTGGCCTTCTGCGTACCCTCACATTAGTAGGAGGAAGATAAAGCTGAAAACTGGACTCATCTGACCACAAAATCTTCTTCCAGTTCCTGGCTGTCCAGTTCTTGTGTGCCTGGGCCCAACGACGCCAGGCTAACCTCTGTCTCTCATTGATCAGGGGCTTCTTGATAGCCTTGTAGGACCTTAAACCATGATCTAAAAGTCGGCCACGTACAGTGCAGGTGGAACACTGGACACCAGTTTGGTTTGACCACTGCTGCTGAAGCTCCTGTGATGTCATTCAGCGGTTTTGCCTGCACATGCGGATCAGGATGCAGTCATTTCTTGCTGAAGAAACCCTTGGACGCCCGGATCTTGGTTTGTCTGTATTTCTGCAGAGTGTATCCAACTGCTGAAGGACTGCATCTGCACTTCCTGGCTATCTGGCGGCAGCTGTACCCTTCCTGGCTGAGAATCTTTATCTTCAGGCGTGTTTCCTGCGTTAGGTTCCTTGTTGTAGCCATTTTTGTGTCTGAAGAACTTTAAAATGTGCTGGCTTTATGTAGATGCGAAGCTTGGCAACAAAAACTGTGTCTTTTAATAAAAAGAACGACCTTCATCACTGGTACCAAAATGACCCAATACTCAAAATTTCTTATGTATTTTTATGGAACCAATCATTTTTAAGTTTTTAATGGCTTTTTTAAGATTTATTTAGTATTTTGGCTGTGACTGTACTAAAAGAAATTGCACTTGAAGACCTTAGAGTGATTCTTAATGCAATAATTCACAAATGCATGGGGTGTCCGAAAACTTTTTTCCACGACTGTATGTATACTATCAGATATTAATACTTTCAACATATTGTACCACAATAGCCGTAATTAGAATTATAATATTATTACTTTAATTAATGTTGTTGTAAGCTACTGTCATTACCGTCTGTCCAGCATCTCTCTGTCTCTGTCTATCTCTGTGTCTCATTGTGTCATACTGATTGCTGTTAATTTATCATGTTGATCGTTCTTTGCGACATCTATTGCACGTCCATGCTGGAAGAGGAATCCTTCCTCAGTTGCTCTTCCTGAGGTTTCTACCATTTTTTTCCCTGTTAAAGGGTTTTTTTGGGGAGTTTTTCCTTATCCGCTGCGAGGGTCCTAAGGACAGAGGGATATTGTATGCTGTAAAGCCCTGTGAGGCAAATTGTGATTTGTGATACTGGGCTTTATAAATAAAATTGATTGATCACAAATTTAATGTTTGCAACCATTCTGAGAACCTTGCAATGTAATGAGTACTCAACAAACTGCACTTGCAGAGGTCACAGTAGCAGGGGCTTATTTATGTCACTAGAGAGTCTGAAAAGCTGCTCAATAAAGACATGAAATTTAACATGTGGAAATAATGTACAAATTGCTTGTAGGAACACTGCAGAAATAATTGCTGACAGATGGTTTTTACTTGATGTTCTCCAGTATGGAAAGTTTAAGGATCTAAATGTAAGAACTGATTTTGTACCTGTGTCCATCAGGTTGACAAGAAGCGTGTGTGGGAGACGATGTGCCGGGAAAAACCTGATGTAGTGAAGGACCGTGAGACTGAAAGAGCTCTACAGAAAACTGCTACCAGGTGTCTATACATTTTTCTGTGAGGCTCTGTTGAACACTTTCCGGAAACAAGTTTCATTTCTTATCCGAGTGTGTATCTTTCTCTTCAGAGGGGTGGTGCAGCTGTTCAATGCTGTGAGGAAACACCAGAAAACAATCGATAACAGGGTGAAGGACATTGGTGGCTCAGAGAGGAAGAAGGCCAAGCTTCTTTCATCTGTCTCTAAAAAAGACTTCATCAATGTTCTAAGAAGCACAGAGGGAGGGAGCGGAGTCACTGGCAAGACTGAAAAAATTGTTGTAAGTTTAGTTGTGTCTAATGTTCTGTCTGTTTTCTTTTCGAGGTACCATGTATCCCCCCAAAAATGGAGTGATTGCTTTATCACAATACATATTAGTGTAATAATAATAATAATAATAATAATAATGATAACACCCATCCATCTATTAGTTTTCTATATCCTGTCGAGTCTCACGGAGAGATGAGAGAGTGTTAATAAGAGGATAAAGTAAAATGACAGTTTGATGAATTATATATTTAATGTTTTTAGAGAAAGTTCACCCCAAAATCAAAACCACATTTTCCTTTTATCTGTAATGCTATTCATTAGGGGTGGGAAAAAAAATCAATTTTTATATTAATCGCAATTTTTTTTCTCATACGATTCTAAAAATCGATTTTCTCCCCAGAATCGATATTTTTCTATTTATTTTAGGCTGTTTTTTTCACCGATAACCAATACAATACATTTATTTTAAAACGCGTTCCTCTGGCTCTGATACAGCTGTCTCTATGCCTCAAGTCCTCACTCTTGGCTGTGTAAGGGCTCATTTATGCTCAACGTTAAATACGGATCCGGATACGGATGGAGCCTTCTGTCCGTGCTCTGCGTTCATTTTGTCCGTATTTCTGCACATTTCCGTAAAGCTTACGGATACGGGCCAAACGGAGCAGTACCACCGGGAACCGTGGGGGTAGTGTTGCTGTCACTACCCGATACGTAGCTCTAGTGAGACACGAAGAAGAAATAACAATTCAGTTTCTCTCATCGGCAGTACTAGAGAAAAGAATTCTCCGTCCTCCAGTCGCGATGTATTTAACGGCCTCACCAACCACCGCCTCCGACAACGCTGCCTCTGTTTTTGTCTTTTATGCAAGAGGTACATTATCAGTATCTCCTCCACAGTCGTCATGTTTGTTTTTGTCATAAACTTTTGACGCTGGGCTGCCTCCTGGTGAATATATTGGTTAACATCCGTGCCAACGTAAAGGGCGCATGGAAGTATGTGGGCAGTGACAGTAACATTGTTTGAAACGGACGTATACATTTTCCTATGTAAAGGGAGCATAAATGAGCCTTAACAGTGTCCTGCCTACAGCACCCACTGATTGGTTACACTGGTTGGTTACACAGCACAAGTGATAGCCAATCAACACTGAAGCTTCTACATGCAGCACCACAGACTTGAAGAGATGCAGACTGCTTTGTGAGCCACAGCAAAAAAAAAAAAAAGATTTAGACTAATCGTCATCAAATGAACATGACCTGGAGCTCCTTTACTTAATAAAAAGAAGACAGAAGTTAACTCAAAATATAGCCGGCATTAGTGCTACAAATGTGGGAAAACAATTAGCGCATGGTCCGCTAGCATAATGATAACATATAATGGAAATCTTCATAGACGCGCTAACAGAAATTAGCATCGGTGCCACAAAGGCATTACAATGACAATTAAGTGCAAGTGAGCAACTCTACATAACATAAGCAAATAAACTCAGAGCAATACATTTGTACTTACAGACACGTTTCCTATGCTCTATTAAACTTTAACCTTGTTGTTGTGCGCTACTTTAAGTCGGCATATTCTTCTTCTAACACTGCTCAACACTGAAAAGGTATAACGATTTAAACTCAACTTGTGCGCCATGTAGTGGTGTGGTGGAGCCGCTGCATCGAGAGACATTATACACACATTATATATACAGTACAGGCCAAAAGTTTGGACACACCTTCTCATTCAATGCGTTTTCTTTATTTTCATGACTGTTTACATTGTAGATTCTCACTGAAGGCATCAAAACTATGAATGAACACATGTTATGTACTTAACAAAAAAAGGTGAAATAACTGAAAACATGTTTTATATTCTAGTTTCTTCAAAATAGCCACCCTTTGCTCTGATTACTGCTTTGCACACTCTTGGCATTCTCTCCATGAGCTTCAAGAGGTAGTCACCTGAAATGGTTTCCACTTCACAGGTGTGCCTTATCAGGGTTACTTAGTGGAATTTCTTGCTTTATCAATGGGGTTGGGACCATCAGTTGTGTTGTGCAGAAGTCAGGTTAATACACAGCCGACAGCCCTATTGGACAACTGTTGAAATTCATATTATGGCAAGAACCAATCAGCTAGGGAAATAGGAAACCCTAACCCTTGCCTATCTTGGGTTCCATTTCCTCCTCTTGGTTGGATTTGGAACCACACTCTTAACTACCACATCCTTACTCCCGGATAACAACAGCTCTGTCCTGACCTTGGTATATTTAAATTCCTCTCTTAAACTAGATACTGGCAGCTGAAGTATCCCTTTTCTGTAAAATGCAACACTACTTACGCACCTAGGAGCACTGAATCACTTCCTAATATAGGAGCTAACCAACCTTTTTATTTTCTCCACAATGGATATTGGAATTTCATAAATTGACAGTGCCACATTAACTTAGGATATAGCCCAAACTGCAAACACCATAACTTCAACTTTCCTGGAAGTTCCCAGTCCTTCAGCCACATCTTTTTTAAATTTGACCACCTGTTCCCCATCATTCAACTCCACATTGTACCACCTAACTAAGCTCTTTACTGACTTTTCCTTGATTGTTGGGATTTCCTCATCATCTATGACAAAATTCCTATCACTTAACTTCACTCTATGTATTGAGATGCTTCTAGGCTTACTAGGCTTGAACTTCATGCTGGCCCACTTGAGGTTCTTATTTACCCTCTCTAGTAGCCTCTTTGTACATGGCATTGTTGTGGTCACCAGCGTCATGTCATCCATGTAAGCCCTAACTGGTGGAAGATGCACCCCGTTCTGTCATCTCTCCCCACCTACCACCCACTTGGAAACCCTGATGATTACTTCCATCGCCATAGTAAATGCTAATGGAGAAATCGTACACCCTGCCATAATACCTATTTCTAGCCTCTGCCAACCTGTTGTGAAACCTGCCGCACTTGGACACAACCTAATATCCTGAAAATATGCTTTCACTCAGTTAACAACTACCTGTGGCACTTTGAAGTAGTCAAACGCACTCCAAATGAGGCTATGTGGCACTGAACCAAACGCATTTGCAAGATCTAAAAATATTACATGCAGGTCCCTTTTTTTAATCTTCGCTGCCTGAATCTGGTGCCAGATTACGCTAGTATGCTCTGAACACCCTGCAAAACCTGGTAGTCCTTTCTAAGTAGCTAGCTAGTCTCTGCACTACTGCACTAAAGAAAATCTTCCCCTCTACATTCAAGAGAGAAATCATCCATAATTGCCTAAGGTCCACAGACTCCTTCTCCTTAGGAATGAGGACACCCCCTGCCCTACGCCATGCTCTTGGGATAATTTGTTTCTCCCAAACTATTCTTAGCTGTTTCCACAAAAATTTAAGGATATGAGGTGCACTATTATAAACCCGGGAGGGCACTTCATTAGGCCATTATTTTGTAATGATTGGAGAAACAACTTAAGATTTATTGTCTGATTTTTGTTCAGTTTTGTTTCAGTCGATTTGAATGAACCTCTCAGGGTATGTTTCAGGTACTTACGTCAACACATCCTGAAGGTTTCAGGTCTTAGGTCTGTTTATTTCTAGGTTTTAGGTCTATTTATGTGCTGAGCCACACCATTTTAATGTTAACTGAACAAAAGAGCGCTGCAGGGATAAAGGTTTTTGTGGGCCCTTATGATGACGGTTCCCTCAACAAAAAGCCAATGGCAGAACTCATTTTCTGCAGTAATTCAAAATCCAGTGGATCCAACATCCACTGGATTTTGAATTACTGCAGAAAATGAGTTCTGTAGGAAACAAATGTTTATGATACTTACATGTTTTGTTCAGCAAGATCATCTTCAAAAGTGAACACCACTTTATGATTTTTGAAGCCTAAATTCAATCATCAGAAGTAAAAAGCTAATGTTAGGCTATAAACGAACTACACCTGCCACCACAACGACACTGTGAAGCTGTGTTCAGTGTGGTGACATTTTGTAATCTTATTTAGCCATGCATTAAGCAGCTGCCTTTTTTTTTCTTTAAGACACCTAAAAGCTTCAAAATTCACAGCGGGGTATTTACAGAAGCTTGTGTTAACCGCAGATCTTATTCCAGGCATCTAACCAAAAACGCTATCAAAATACCCACTGACTCAAGATGAGGGAACCTGGAGCACTAAGATGCTAACTTATTTCTGGGTTTTTAAGACTCATTCCTTCACCACATTATATCTTAAAAACACAATTAGATATAAACCAGATTTGCATAATCTTGGTCCGATCCACAGAAAATTTAGTACCTCTAAGGCAAGCTCCGGGGTTTAGTGTTGCCAGAGCCCACAGGAACGATGCTTCTCAATACTGTTTTTTTTTGTTTTGTTTTGTTTTGTTTTTCTCCAAGTGGGGATTAGAGTATATGCAGTTCACATAACCCAGCCGAAATTAATATATGTAAATGCTTTAAGATCCACTCATTATTAAAAGTGAACTGTGAACTGTACCGTACCGTACTGCTCGGTGGAAACAGGAATTATGTATGGTGGTAGATGACGACAGGGTATGGAGGCAACTTTTCTTTTTCCTTTTTTGACAGTGTCCTTGTATCAGTTTGCGTCTCCCCTCTTAATTCAGAAGTCATTGCAGGGCTTTTTTTTTCCCCCTCAGCCACAGTTTATGGAGTTTTGAGTCATGGGATGGATAATTTATAATAATGATAATAATAACAATAATAACCTTATTAATATAGCACCTTTAAAAACTGAGTTTACATGTTGCTTTGACAAGCAAATTAAAAGCAGAAATAGATAGATATTTATTTATTTGTCCTTATGGAAACTTGTTCTGCGCCATACAGTACATCTGATACAGATACTAGACAAAAGGGACTAGACAAAAGAAAGACAGCTTACTACTAGACAAGACAGGATAGACAACAGTTTCCACCCCCCAACCCACCTTCTCCCCCAAGACCAGGACAAACGACATAGACCCCTCTACACATCATAAGTAGAATAGTGAAGTGCAGTTGTGCATATTGTGACATTTAGTTGAGAGAAAGTGCAGAGTGCTATTAAAGTGCAGTATTGTGTGATCCATTTACATTCAAATTCTTGTTCAATTCTTGTGCTATACTGGTAGGAATGAATGACCTGCAGGCTCTACGTATTTTGAAAGAAGACAGCCTGAACCTCCTGTCTGATGGCAACAACTCATATGCCTGGTGTAGGGGGTATGACATATCTTCACTAATAGCTTGTCCTTTCTTGACCACCCTCATTTCACCAGTCATGGCCATGCTATTTAGTGGTTGACCAGCAATCTTGCTGGCCATGTTAACTATCCTGTTTAATTTATTTTCATTTATTACTGACGATGAGAAATATCAGACAACAGAACAGAAAAATGAAATGCTCTCGACAAAGGAGTGATAGAAAAGTGACATCATGTCTCTATCCACTCTAAATTGTCTTAGCTTCTGCATAAAGTACAGTCTCTGCAGCCCCTTTTTATAGATAGTGTCAGTAATACAGGTCCATGTCCACTTGTCGTCAATTATTGTTCCTAAGTATTTATAATCAGCCACAACCTCAATATTTTCTCCATTAATAACATGCTGGTGGGTGTAGCTCCCAGTTCTAAAGTCAGTTAGTTTTAGGGCCCGAGCAACGACCTAAGGCCCTATTGAAACTGAAGGAATTATCATTATTATACAAATTTATTGGGGCATCACGGCCAAAATGTGAAGGAATCATTATTAGGGCCTGAGTGATGACTGCAAGTCATCCCCGGAGGACCCTATTGAAATCGCGCTGTTTATTAGGGTCCGAGCGACGACTGCAAGTCGTCCGTAGGACCGTATTGAAATCGCGCTGTTTATTATTATTATTAGGGTCCGAACGATGACTGCAAGTTGTCCGTAGGACCCTATTGAAATCGCACTGTTTATCAGGGCCTGAGCGACAACTGCAAGTCGTCCGTGTAGGACCCTATTGAAATCGCGCTGTTTATTATTGGGCCCGAGCGACGACTGCAAGTCATCTGTGTAGGACCCTAATGAAATCGCGCTGTTTATTATTATTAGGGTCCGAGCGATGACTGCAAGTCATCTGTAGGAATCTATTGAAATTGCGCTGTTTATTATTATTAGGGCCTGAGCCCCTAGTGGTGCAAGGACCCTATTGAAATGCAAGGATTTATTAAGGCCTGAGCACCTAGCGGTGCGAGGACCCTATTGAAATGCAAGGATTTTTTATTATTAGGACCCGAGCACTTAGCGGTGCGAGGACTAGGCATGGGCGATATGGACTAAAAAATTTATCACAATAATTTCTGGTATTTATTGCGATAACGAGTGACGACAAAAAACAACAACAATTCAGCCTTATCTTTTTGACTATAAATCTATCACCACACTCAGTCTGAGCCCTAAAATAATACTAAAGGCTACTAAACTACACCAATTAAGTTTAAGTAGTACATCTGTACTGCAAAACTGTTGTGAGTGACACCAATCAAACAAGTCTGAAATGTGAGAACAGATTCAACATTTATTCAAACTTTTTGGCACAGAGGCAGTGGCAAAACAGTGCAAACAGCAAAAATAACTTAGCTTATGAAATCAATGGAACAAATTGGTGGTGTTACAGGCCTGGAATTAAGTCATTTTTAGGGCAAGGCCACTTTGGCCTTTGATAAATACAAATTTATTGGGTCATCACGGCCAAAATGTGGGGCACCAAGGCCAAAACCAATGGCACAATAACAATATGTGCTAATTACATTGAATGAAGACAAAACAATATATGTGTTGAAAAACAGTACTGAGTTTATTAAAACTGTAAATTGAACATTTGACTTTTCCACAAAATGCTGTGTGATAAATGTTATTAAAATTAAATTAAAATGTGAACAATTCATAATATTCATTGTTATTGTTATGATACAATAAAGTCTAAATGGACTAAGGAAGATCAAAATTAAATGTTTCAACATCATGCATTTGACAGGAGTATTCACCTAACATAGTCTACATATCTTTAATTATAGAATTATTTATATGTCTCTATGTATATTTTTACATAAATCCCCAATATTTTATTCGACTTAAAAAAAAAATCCTCTTCCTTCATTTAATTTGACAATGTTTATTGTATAGTATTATATGTATTAATTCTCTATAGGATCTGATATGTTCTTCAATGTGTGTTCAATTTAATAAAAGAAAAAAACAAAACAAAACAAACATTTTGTGAACTCTGCAGCAAAGTGAACCCTCTTCCTCAGAGAAGATCTTTGCCTCCCAGTTTGTTCCTGGCGGCAGAGCAGAGTGAACCATCTTTCTATCAGAGGATCTTTGTCCCATGAGAGCAGGCACAAATGGCTGATCTCCGTGTCCACAGTGTAAACAACTTTCACTGGTGATTTGACAGTCACTAGAAGCACATTATGACCCTTTTTGTAAAAGTTTTTGTGTGGTACCTGTTTTGTACATGAGCTAATGTTTGCGGCTAAGGACTGAGAGGCTGTTCCGTATGTGTGTGTGTGTGTGTGTGTATGTGTCTGTCTGTCTGAGGAGTGTCAGTATGTTAATTTGTTAGCCATAGCCTTGCTGTTTGTCATGTTAATGTTATCGTCGGCAGCCCTGAATAGCTTGTAAAGCTTGAGCATAGTTAGGTAACACATTTGTTATCAGCCCATGTGTTTTCTGCTACAGAAAATTAATAAATCTTTGGTTTATTTGCACAACATCGCCTCTCTGCCGTCTTTTATCACACTTGCTAATGCTAAGTTAACTTTACCAGCAGATCTGTATGAGGCACAAACTGAGGCTCGTTTAGGAACGAGCTCCTCACTGTCCGGCGTGTTCACTCCGCCTTCCGTCGGAAGTTGGGCTGCGAGTGCGTCGCGCATACTTCATCAAGCATACGTCATCATTGGAAATTTATCGTTTTTATCGCGAGATGAAAAATTCTTACCGTGCGGAAATTTTTTGATGGTACATCACAGACGATAACATATCGCCCATTCCTAGCGAGGACCCTATTGAAATGCAAGGAATTTTATTTTTATTATTATTATTTGGGCCCGAGCACCGACCGAAGGCCGGGCGAAGGTCCTATTCAAACTGCTCCGTTTACTAGGGGTCCAAGCCCATGGGGCCTGGGGAATGCGTATGCAAGCAGACACGTTTCCCAGGACCAGCGGTGCTGGGAAATCTATTGTATTTGTTCAGATTTTTATTATTAGGGGTCCAAGCCTGCGGGGCCTGGGGAACGCGTATGCAAGCAGACGCATTTCTCTGGAAAAACTATAATCAAGGACAGTGCGTTTTGGGTCATAACTTCCATATACTTTGTGGCACATTCAAAAACCTTGTATCCACGTGTTCACTGAATTGTGCTGAATCTCATGATACAGGCCACGCCCATTTCCGCCTCACGTTTTTTTTCTGCAAATTCGCAAAATGTCGCAAATATACTTTTTCGAACTCCTCAATTTCACCGATTTGCACAAAACTTTGCACATAGCATCTGTGGACTCTTCTGACAAAAATTTAGTAAAGGAATTTTGATATTCCAAAGAATAATCAAGAATCCTCTCTGACCTCCTGCGCGTTGTCACCCCATCCCGTGCCCTCAGATCTTCCTCCTCCCTCCATCTCACTGTACCCGCTGCCCGCCTTAGCTCTATGGGGAGCAGAGCTTTCAGCCGCTCTGCTCCCCAACTCTGGAACTCACTGCCACCTGACCTCCGTAACTCTGCCACCCTGCCCATCTTCAAATCTAAACTCAAAACTCATCTGTTCAGACTTGCTTACTCTCTCTAAACTGCTTCACACGGTCCCCCCTCCTTTTTTATTGTTTGTTGTCTTTTATCTTGTATTTTATATCTTTGTTTTTATATTTTCTGTACAGTGACCTTGGGTGTCCTGAAAGGCGCTTTCAAATAAAATGTATTATTATTATTATTATTATTATTAATACTGAAGTTATGAAATAGCAGCTTCCTGCAGATTTGGTACAAAACAGGAAGTGTTGCATATCTCCACATTGGTGTGTTCGAATGACATGAAACTCAGTTTACTACTTGCCCATGAGCCCCTGAGGCTCTGTGCAAAATGTCAGGCGATGACCACCAGGTGGCGCTCTTTAAATTGAAGTATTTTATATCTCAACATTGGTTGGGCGGATTAACATGAAACTTGGTATTATTATTGTCAATGCCTTCCTGAGGATATCTGACAAAGGAGTTACCGATCCGCCACTAGGTGGCGCTCTGGTGGTCGTCTAATTTAATATTTGGCACTGTGCCAACACCATAACACTCATGGAAATAAAATTGATAGGGGTGGTATAGACTGGCCCCTGTAACTCACACATCAATGACCAGCAGGTGGCGCTATTTTCAATGCAAAAGCGTTTTTGGCTAATAGCTCCCACATAATATGTCGCACATTGTTAAACCTTCTATTTACATGTTCTCTGAATTCAGCTGAATTATTTGGTGTAAGCCACGCCCACTTCCGCGGTAATTTTCCATTCGCTAAATTGCGACAAATTAAAAACGTACTTTTTCGAACTCTTCCTAGGCAATTTGACCGATTTGCACCAAACTTTGCATGTAGCATCTGTGGACCCTCCTGACAAAAAGTTTTTTGATCATCCAAAAAACAAATTCCTGCACATTGTTTTCAAAACAGTCTTTCATATCTTGACCAAATACAGTCCGATTACCACAACACTTTTGCTAATTGTGTTCCATGGCCCGATGAGGGTTTGTGCAAAATTCGGTGCAAATCGGCCAATAGGTGGCGCTCAGCTTCTACTTTTTGTAAAAAATACATACGTGGGTTGGGTGCCTACCTGTATGCTGGAAATGTAAGTAAGAGATAACGTTTATTTTTTAATTTATTACAGCTGACAAGACATCTAGGTGCATGGCCCCCGATGGCAGCATGCCCCGATGCGCGTGGACTGCGAGGGCCCATCCTAAATGAACGAACTAATCCTAGAGATTTCATCCGATCGATTTCAAACCTGGGTCTGTCCCACCCCAAGACCTTGAAGATGAAAAGTTATCAAAAGCTTGAGTTTTCGTCAATGCGTGTGTCTGTGGGATCGTGTCAAAGTTAGGGGTCTTGCCACTAAACAGGAAGTAGTTTATAACTCCAGCATACATGGTCCAATCTTCCCAAAACCTCACAGGATTGATGATAGTCCCGCACTGAACACATCTACAGAGAAATTTTGAATCACCGTCATAGCGCCGCCTACTTGCAACAGAAAGTTACTTTGTTCATTCTATGATGTCCTTCTTCTAGCAGCTTAATCAGACCCACTTCAGATTTGCTGATAAAAGTCCTAACACCTTGATGATACTCAAAAATGAAGCTCTTGAGTTTTCATCAAACGCTGTCACCTTGGCACCGCATTTTTCGCCATCAAACACAATGTTGTTTTGAAGGGACAAGGGATGCTTGAAAACTCAACAATCATGGCACACACATCAGAGTTCCCAATTTGTGTTGTCCGATGTGATTTTTGTGCTTTAATGTGCCAAGATGGCTCAACAGCACCCCCTAGAAAATTTCAATTAAGCAGCCCCAGAAGCTGATTTGACCTGCTTGTATGAAACTTGGTAGGCCTCTGTAACACTCTAGGACCTACAAAAAAAACCATGCTCCAAACCCAACAGGAAGTCCACCATTTTGAATTTACTTGTGCCACTTTTGTGCATTTTTGGCCATTTCCTGGTCTTGGTAATTAACGAACTTGTCCTAGAGATTTTATGCGATCGACTTCAAACCTTGGTCTGTCCCACCCCAAAGACCTTGAAGAAGAAACCTTATTTGAAGCTTGAGATTTCATGAAACTGTGTGACCATGACAAGGCGTTTAACTTCCATGTGTCGCCAAAAACAGGAAGTGGTTTGTAACTCCAGCATTCATGGTCCAATCTTCCCCAGACTTCACAGGATGGATGGCAGTCCCACCCTGAACAGGTCTGTATGTCAATATTTAGTGACGAGTACAGCGCCACCTAGCGGTGACAGGAAGTACATCTTTTCAGACACTTATTTTTTTATTTACTTGACATTCACATGCTGTGGTCTATATTTCATGTATAGGAACATCACAACTGATGCATTAGCCTGCGTCCTGCCAGCACCCTCAAGCTGCGTGAAGGTGCGAGGGCCCGTTCATCACTCATGGCAGCTTTAATTTCCTTTGTCTTCTTTGTGTTTAAAAGAAGACAGCTGGACCTGCACCAGTCTGCAAACTGGTCTGCCCAGGCCCTAGAGTGGGTCTCATCATTATCCAGTATTAATCCCACTATTGCTGTATCATCAGCAAATTTGATTGTGACATTCTCAGGTGTGTTGCTTTTGCACTTGTTTGTCGTCGTCGTCGTCGTCGTCGTCCTCCGCTTATCCGGGTCCGGGTCGCGGGGGCAGCAGCCTCAGCAAAGAAGCCCAGACAGTCCTCTCCCCAGCCACTTCCGTCAGCTCTTCCGCAGGAACCCCGAGGCGTTCCCAGGCCAGCCAGGTGGTGTAATCCCTCCACGTGTTCTGGGGCGGCCCCGAGGTCTCCTCCCGGTTGGACATGCCCGAAACACCTCCCAAGGGAGGCGTCCGGAAGGCATCCTTACCAGATGCCCGAACCACCTCAACTGGCTCCTCTCGATGTGGAGGAGCAGCGGCTCTACTCCGAGTCCCTCCCGGATGTCTGAGCTCCTCACCCTATCCCTAAGGCTGAGCCCAGCCACCTTGCGGAGGAAACTCATTTCGGCCGCTTGCACTCGCGATCTCATTCTTTCGGTCACTACCCAGAGCTCGTGACCATAGGTGAGGATTGGAACGTAGATTGACCGGTAAATCGAGAGCTTCGCTTTCTGGCTAAGCTCCCTCTTCACCACAATGGACTGGTTAAGCGCCTGCATCACTGCTGATGCCGCCCCAATCCGCCTGTCAATCTCCCGCTCCATCCTACCCTGACTCGTGAACAAGACCCCAAGATACTTAAACTCCCTCACCTGAGGCAGGACCTCCCCCCTGACCCGGAATGGGCAATCCACCCTTTTCCGGCTGACGACCATGGCCTCAGACTTGGAGGTGCTGATTCTCATCCCAGCCGCTTCACACTCGGCTGCGAACCGCCCCAGCGAGAGCTGGAGGTCACTGTTCAATGGAGCTAGGAGGACCACGTCATCCGCAAAAAGCAGGGACGAGATCCTCCCGTCACCGAACCTGACACCCTCCACTACTTGGCTGCGCCTAGAAATTCTGTCCATAAAAGTTATGAACAGAACCGGTGACAAAGGGCAGCCCTGGTGGAGTCCAACCCTCACCGGGAACAGGTCCGACTTACTGCCAGCCACGCGAACCAGACTCATGCTCCTTTGATACAGGGACTGGATGGCCCTTAGCAAGGGGCCACCAACCCCATACTCCCGGAACGCCCCCACAGGATGCCCCTGGGGACACGGTCGTAAGCCTTCTCCAAATCCACAAAACACATGTGGACTGGTTGGGCAAACTCCCATGCCCCCTCCAGCACCCTGGCGAGGGTAAAGAGCTGGTCCACGGTTCCGCGTCCGGGACGAAAACCACATTGCTCCTCCTCAATCCAAGGTTCAACTATCGACCGGACCCTCTTCTCCAGCACCCTGGAGTAAACCTTATCGGGTAGGCTGAGGAGTGTGATCCCCCTGTAGTTGGAACACACCCTCTGGTCCCCTTTCTTGAAAATGGGGACCACCACCCCAGTCTGCCACTCCAGAGGCACTGCCCCCGATGTCCACGCAATGTTGCAGAGGCGTGTCAGCCAGGACAGCCCTACAACATCCAGAGCCTTGAGATATCCAGGACGAATCTCATCCACCCCCGGGGCTCCGCCGCCTCGGAGTTGTTTCACTACCTCAGCAACTTCTGCCCCAGAGATTGGACGACCCCGAGACCCCGTCTCTGTTTCCTCACTGGAATACGTGTTGGTGGGATTGAGGAGCTCCTCAAAGTATTCCTTCCACCGCCCGACAATGTCCCCAGTTGACGTCAGCAGCTCCCCGCCCCCACTGTAAACAGTGTGAGCAAGTTGCCGCCTTCCCCCCCTGAGGCACCAGACGGTTTGCCAGAACCTCTTTGAAGCCGATCGATAGTCTTCCTCCATGGCCTCACCAAACTCCTCCCACGCCCGAGTTTTTGCCTCAACGACTGCCACCGCTGCGCTCCGCTTGGCCCGCCGGTACCCGTCAGCTGCTTCCGGAGACCCACAGACCAACCATGCCCTGTAGGCCTCCTTCTTCAGCCTGACGGCTGACGGATTACTGCCGCAACTGGCCCCAGCGGCCTTGCGGCCCCAGCTCACAACCGCCGCCTCGACAATGGCAGAGCGGAACAAGGCCCATTCGGACTCAATGTCCCCCTCCGCCCTCGGGACGCGGTCGAAGCTCTCCCGGAGGTGGGAGTTGAAGATCATCTGGACAAGTTCTTCCGCCGGGCATTCCCAGCAGACCCTCACTGTTCGTTTGGGCCTGCCAGGCCTGTGCGGCGTCTTTCCCCACCATCTGATCCAACTCACCACCAGGTGGTGATCAGTTGACAGCTCTGCTCCTCTCTTCACCCGAGTGTCCAGAACATATGGCCGCAGGTCAAATGACACGACTACAAAGTCGATCATTGACCTGCGACCTAGGCTGTCCTGGTGCCACGTGCACCGATGGACATCCTTATGTTTGAACATGGTGTTAGTTATGGCCAAACTGCGACCCGCGCAGAAGTCCAATAACTGAACACCACTCGGGTTCAGATCGGGCAGGCCGTTCCTCCCAATCACGCCCCTCCAGGTCCCGCTGTCATTGCCCACATGAGCATTGAAGTCCCCCAGCAGAACAATGGAGTCCCCGGTCAGGGCACTGTCCAGCACCCGTCCCAGGGACTCCAAAAAGGGTGGGTACTCTGAACTGTTGTTCGGTGCATAAGCACAGACAACAGTAAGGACCCGTTCCCCGACCCGAAGGCGCAGGGAAGCAACCCTTTCGTCTACCGGGGTAAACCCCAACGTACAGGCAGAGAGTCTGGGGGCTATCAGGAAGCCCACCCCGGCCCTCCGCCTCTCACCCGGAGCAACTCCAGCGAAGGAGAGAGTCCAACCCCTCTCAAGGACTAGGGTTCCAGAACTATGTGTCGAGGTGAGGCCGACTATATCTAGCCGGTAGCGCTCAACCTCTTCCACAAGCTCCGGCTCCTTCCCCGCCAGAGAGGTGACATTCCATGTCCCAAGAGCCAACTTCTGTAACCGAGGATCGGACCGCCAAGGCCCCCGCCTCGGTCTGCTGCCCAATCCACATTGCACCGAACCCTTCTGGATCCCTCTGCGGGTAGTGGGCCTACAGGGGGACGAGCCCATGTAGCACTTGTTTGTGTAGAGGGTAAATAATACTGGTGAGATCACGCTCCCCTGTGGGGCTCCAGTATTAGTTATAATAGGGGAGGATAGAGCTAAATGAAGCTCTGTCTCTACCCTAACACACTGCACTCTCTCAGTAAGGAAGGACCCATCTGATCATGTTTGCATTTACACCTAAATGCAACAGTCTTTCCATCATAATGTGGGGCCTGATAGTGTAAAAATCCTGTAGTGGAAAAATCTATAAATGGAACCTGAGCATATCGTTTAGGCTTGTCTAAGTGGTAGTAGACATTATGGAGCATGTACAGTGGGGCGTCATCTGTGCTCCACTTATTTCAACAGGCAAATTGTAAGGGGTCAATATTAAATTGCACATCACTCAGAACATGTTTCAGAACAATCCTCTCTAGACTCTTCATTATAATTTATGTAAGGGCTACTGGACGATAATCATTTAAAACAGATGGTTTTGCCACTTTTGGCACTGGTACTATAAGCGAGGATTTCCAGGCCTTAGGAATGTAGTGTGTGTCTAAGGACTTTTGAAAAAGCTGCCCAAAAATAGGGCTTAGTTGTTCGCTACACTCCTTCAGAACCCTTCCTCTCATTTGATCAGGGCCAGCTGCTTTTTTGGAGTCAATTTTATTAAAAATTCTACACACCTCATCAGCTGTTACAATTGGGGGAGTGCCATGTTGTAGTTTCTGTCTAATGACATTACGTTCTAAGGAGAAGTCTGTTGTATCAAATCTTGCATAAAATACATTTAATTTAATCATTTGCAAAGGATTGATCATCCCCATTTGTACTTGTGTTTCTTCTTCTCTTCCTTTCCTATCATTGTATACATCGTCTGCCATGCATGCTTGAAATCATTTCCCCTCATTTTCACCTCAATCTGTAGTTTGTATTTCTGTTTAGTCATTTATCTGTCTTACCCTTTTAAATAGCTTTCATTTTAAACATGTACACCTGTTCAAAAGCCCTCTTTTTCCTTTTCAGTGCTAATTTTAATTCTTTATTGACCCAAGGTTTGTCATTTGAAATACCTTAAAGGTTTTATCTGGAATTACGCAGTCCACAAATAACCGAATGTAGTCAGTCACCACTGAACTTAATTCTTCCAGGTTCTCACTGGGGTCTAAGAAAGTGTCCCACATAGTATAGTCAAAACAGCCTTTAAGGCATTCAACAGACTCATCACTCCATTTTTTGATTGTCGTTATATCCAGTTTGCTGGACTTGAGCTTCTAATACTGCGGGGCGAGCTGGATTACGTTGTGGTCCGAGTCCCCGAGCAGTAGTTTTGGGTAGCCCTTGTAAGCGTATTTCATGTTTCCAAAACATAGATCAAGTGTATTCTCCCTCCTTGTCGGGCACTTGACATATTGATGGTAGTTGGGCAGTACGCTTTTAATGGAGCACCCATTGAAATCTCCAAGAATAAACTTTGGCGTATCAGTGGCGATGTTTTCTAGTTTAGCCACTGTATTGTATATCCTATTCACCGCAACCCTGGCGCGGGGATGAATATATACAACAGTGAGAAACACTTGTCCAAATTTCGGATGTTGGCCAAAATGACTGTAGGTAGAGGTGGCTTGGTCCACCATGCGCATACTCTACTCCTCTGCGCCGGCCTCTTTTCCTCCTCGATGTTTTAGTTTTCCTTTTACACTCCTCAGGCAGATCGACTGGGAAATTGCAGCTGTGCAAGTCTCTTAGTTGCCAAAGTTGGTGCCGGGTGTAAAGTAGAATCCCATTTGTTGTGGCGGCAGTCTTGCCTGGTGCGTAGCCTCCTATATTCAGTGAATGAATGGCAGTCGGCAGCAACAGGGAGATTGCCAAGAAGATGAACAAAAGCACCGTTGTTATCTTGCTCGCCTTCTGTCAGATCGCCCCTTACTTAGCACAGACCACACGATAACGATGTGGAGGTCGGGGTTTGTGTGACGAGAAAAACGCAGAGACGAACTATAAACAAACATTTCAGACGCACTGCAGGCACTCGTTGCTGCAGTGCAGCGCCGGAAGTGACAGTTGAGGGATTCTCACAAATGGGATACCCAGAAGGCAATATAACAACAGAGAGCCAAACAGTCCTACCAAACATAAGCCAGACAAAACGAAGGTAGAGTTATGGTAATAAGAGGACCAAAAAATGCAAGATGCAAGATGCAAAATGTCAATATAAATAAATACAAGCAAAAAGATGGCATGATCTACTGTGTCAAACGGTTAAGTTTCTCTTTCACTGCGCCTGCTGTTCTGCTGCTCCCTCTCTAGAGCCAATGGCAGATTGGCCATCGAGACGTTCGGGACGAATCCCGATGAGCCGGTCACCAAGTGGTCCGGTGTGGGCCGGTGGGACCGGCCCAGTGGTCAAAGAAAGAAAGGGGGAAATAAAGACGAGTGAATGTCAAGCTAGTTGCCAGCTGTCAGTACTGCAATGCGCGTCCCTCCCATGTTGTTTGTTTGCTGTGAGATGTTCATAGGGAACGTACATGTCAATCTTATGTTTTGATGCTTGAAGGTGGAGATAAGAGCAACCTCTTTGAATACGAAAGAGGCCCTCATTTTTCTTGAAATCTGATTGGCTCGGCCGCAGTCATCAGTCATTACTCATGGCAGACCAGGCTAGTTTGGCCGTTACGCAAAAAACATGGATGAAGCCGGTAAAACAAGAAAGGGTTGCGTGGAAAAAACTTGCTGCTAAGGGCTAAAGGAATACAAGGCTCCATAGAGCTGTGACTCTCAGTCAGCCTGGCTACAGTGCTGAAAAGAAACCTGTGGTTGTTGTTTTCTTCTATTAAAGATGAGTAATAGTTTGCTCTGGTATTGCGGAGGCCCCTATTATACGTATTAAGACTGTCTGCCCAGATTAGACTAGATTCTTCCAGTTCGGTCAATTGCCAATTCCATTCAAATTTTCGCGATATTTGTTTTAACTTACGGGTTTGGGAGTTATACCAAGGAGAGAACTTTCTTTGCTTTGTTAAATTCTTTTTAAGAAGTGCTACGGAGCCGAGTGTTGTTCGCAGCAAGGCTACGGCGCTATCGACAAGATGATCAATTCAAGAGAGGTTAAAGTCGGTACCGGAAACCTGTTACTGAAGGACATGGTATTAAATTAAAGGCTGAGGAATCATTTCTGTAAATTTTGGGACAGCACTATCTTAACATTATATTAACATTAGCTAACGTTAGTGAGTTTGTAATGTGCAAGATTGGCTTTGGCAAATTATGTATTTCTTCTAGGTGTCCGGTTCAAGAGGCCAACTAGCCTACTAGGTATTGCATTAAGTCAGTATAATTTAAACCTGGACTAAAAGAAAATATATGCTTGCTTTTTTCCTGTGGATGCATGCGATTAAGGTTAGGTGGTGCTCCCAGTCCCAAGGACAATGAAGCTGAGGGACAGACTAACCCCAGTCGTGATGAGGAGGATGAGACCAGAAATATGGCAGGTGCAATGTGAAGGCATAGCCTACTATGCATTATATTTTAGCCAGAGGAAAACCTTTTTAGTAGTATTAAGTGGGATTTTTTTTGTTGCAATAAGTTGACTAAACGTTGACTATAGGGCCCATTGCCCATTTATACCTCCTTAGTTCATGGCTGTGAGCCATGGAGATATAAATTGGACTTATGTAATACAAGAGCAGGGCTGGACAGTGCACAGCAGACAATTATATTGTGCATAAAATTAGATACATTAGGATAGAGTCATGTGCTCTTATTTTAAGTTGAATATAAGCACATAGCCATTTGTGGCTAATTCATTATTGCATTTATGTTGTAGTCTGGAATTAAATAATAACTGCTGATTTTCTTATGCAGTTGATTCTGAGGACAGCGTTTGTGTAGTGTGTATAAGTATATCGAGGATTATAGATAGAAACGGCCGGTGTGTGGGCCAGTGTGTGGCCCGGTGCGCCTGAATGTACCGGGCTGAATTTGTGTCCCAATCCGTCCCCATGTAGAGCAAATTATAATCAAATGATAAATATATTCTTACGGTGCACTTACTGTACAGTCCAGCTCCAAAAATAGAAAATCAGAATATGGTGGTGGATGTTTAATCGTGGTGGCCCACCACAAATAAATGAGTGTGGGAAACCCTGAAAAGATAAAGAAAAAATAAACCAGCACAAAAACAATAGGGCTTGATTTCTTAAATAATCTCCGCTCTGGGCCTTTGCTGCTGTTTCACTGTGCAGCTGCGGTCTAACTTATAATGCATCCTGTGTTCAATTATGTTGTGTATCAAACCAGTGAGAAAGAAAACAAATGTTGCTGTTTTATTTTGCAGAATGAGTTAATACATCACCTTTTCATGTCTCCTTCCAACAAACTGTGATTTCACTCAGTGCTCTCATGGTGTCACTGTTGCCTCATGAAAGCATTGATGAGACATGAAGCAGAGCTAGAAGCTGGCACTGAGTGTGTGTGTGTGTGTGTGTGTGTGTGTGTGTGTGTGTGTGTGTGTAGGCTGCAGCAGCAGAGGAGAATCCTGCCTGGAGCGTCCTCACAGATGACTTCATGATGGGAGCCACCATGAAAGACTGGGACAAAGACAGTGACAGAGAGGACGCCCATACACATACAGCAGTCGGGGAGGAGGAAAGTGACTCAGACTGACACCATCCATAGAGTGCTCAGAGGGTGCTGTTTTTCTGTAGGCCAACACATAAATTAACGTCACCATGGTTCCCTTGTCAAAAAGCCAATGGGAGTTTTCCATTGGATTTGGGATTATTGCAGAAAATAAGCTATGTATCCCCATACAATTTCCAACCTTTTCCATGACTTATCAAGGACCCATAATAAAGATTTTTTTTCTTGCCCCATTTGCTTTTTTTAACATATCCGCTTCAAATATAGTTTCAGCTAGATGGCATAAATGAAGGGTGACTCAAAAACAGGGAGAAAATAACGAAATGTACATGATGTTAAACAAAAATTTGTACACATAAAAATATTTTAGAACTACGTAACATCAACACCTACAGCTGAATTTGCTGTCATGCTACATAATGTGGATGGTTTTTCACGGGTTATTTTAACAATTTAATTATACACAGCAAAATTTCATGACTTTTCCAACATGTTCAATAGTTTTGACTTATTCCATGACTTTTATGACACTTACATGTTTTGTTCAACAAGATAATCTGCACAGATGAGCACTGCTTTTATGATAACCAAAATGCAACTGCCAGAAGTAAAGAGCTAACATTAGGCTATAAACAATCTACACTGCAGTGGCACAACTAAAGTGTCACTACCACAGCAAGGCTGTAATGACGTGATGATGACGGTCTGTAGTCTCATTCAGCCATGTTAGCAATAGTCTTTTTTAAAACACATAAAAGCTTATAGCATATTTTGAGTCATAGAACAAAATGTGAAAGTCGCTTCAGCTTGTGTTAACCACAGACCTTATTTCAGACATCTAACAAAAAAAAAAATTCAAAAAAAAAAAAAAACATTGACTTTGACACGAGAGAACCCGGAGTGCTGAAATGCTAACTAATTTCTGGGTGTTAGGGCTCATTTCTGGGGCACTCATAATGAAGTGACAGTACAGCAGGCTCTGATGCCTTCAAGGACATTTTGGGGAGCAGAAACACTGACCTGCAGAGAACAGCTTCAGCCTCAGGACCATCCTTTGCACGTCTGTGTCTGGAAGTGAACGCGTAGGACAACGATGTAGGAGCCTGCCCAATCTTGTCAGTTTGTGGACTACAGAGTATATAGGAAACATGGAAATAGTTCTTTACTGTTTGTATATGCAAGAAAATGCTTCTATAGCATCACACATTTTGATATTTGTTGGTGAATATATTGTACAGAGAAGGCAGAGGTTATTGACTGTACAACAAACTGTACCCTAAGGACGTGAAGAAAATATGTGGAAACAGGATGTAACAGAGATACTGAGCCTGGGGAGAGTGAAAGAAACTCCTGCCCCCCATCAGAGATTCCGCATCAGTTTGTGCTCATTTGGTCTATATATTGTTCTATAATTCAACAACCTTTGATGATTTACACTCTGTAAATAGGAATGTTTTGTATAGCACCAGTTGAGTTGACGGTCAATTTATATTCAGTGCTCTGTGGTTTTTCTGTAGACTGGACTTGTGTCTGCTCATAGAATTTCTTAGCTCTCCCCAGAACTCTTTCAAAGAACGTATAGGATGTGAGTGTTGTATTAACATCAACTTTGAAAAAATTCAAACCTGTGAACGTTGTCTCTATAAACCAATATCCTCATATGTATACAGCATCTGTAGGCAACGCGACAAGATGTTAGTATCAAAAGTGTTCTGATTTCCTTTTGTAGTCAGAATAGTACTGATTAGAGTTCTCAATAAAATGGAAAAAATAAAAATAAAAAAAAAGCACTAATCAGCTTAGAACACACTGGCTGTGTGGCCAGTGATCCGCACAGGTCTCCAGCGGAAAATGGACCAGCTCTCCACACTGTATTTCCCCACCAGAGAGGCTCTCTGCTCCAGCCTGGCATGCAGCCTGGCTGCTCCCTTTCTTTTTCTCCCTGCCTGCTGAGAAGGAGAGGTAGCTACTGTGGCTACAGTGAAATAAACTGACAATAATATCAATTATACCATGGTCTGGGTGAATACTTAATTCTGATTGGCTGCAGGGTGTCCGTTAAGTAAGGGTTAATGCCCGACGAGGTGTCTATTATCAGGAATTAATGGATGACGCGGAGGCGTGAACCATCCGACGCGAAGCGTCATCCATTAATTCCTGATAATGGACACCTCGAAGGGCATTAACCCGCTTATACCATGGTCACTTACCAAAGAAATGAATATTAAATCAATTATTTATGCTTTAATGTGTTTTACAGTTAAAATCAAGAGTTTTTCACAAGCCACGGACTATTTAATCTCTGTAGTTCACAGGCGTTGCCATGGAAACCCGCTGTGGCCGCAGCGTAGAGAGCATAGCGACTCTGATCAGTGAAGGGAAGTGAGATGATGGCTAAATGTTAGGTGATATTATTCAGAAGATGATTATTTCAGAAAGCCAGTGCACTTCTTACGGCTTGTGTGATGGTCTGGTCTGATGGTCAGAGGATGATGTGCAAAAAAAAAAAACCTTGAGATATTACTTTCATGATTCGTTGGCATTCATTTATAGGCCCAAGAAAATTTGTTTAAAATAATCAACATCCAAATAGTAGTCAAAATTGTTTTTAATTGCAACATGCATATAAATCATATAAACACATTAACAAATTAACAATTGTTTCCTATTTAAAATGCTACATTACCATTAATAGTGAAATTTGAAAGTGATATGGGTATGTCCATCATAGTGGCATTTGAACTGCCCATTTCTTTGTCTTCTTGGTGTTGGGCTCATCCTTCTCATCTTCTAAATTATTTAATTCTTCCGGTGTCTCCTCCTTGTGCTGTTTCTCCCTTTTCATTCTCTATCCTCTCTTCTTCTGCATCCCATTCATTAAAATGATCAAGTTCACCAAATAAATGAAACGATAAAATCACTCACGATGCCCGTTGTAATCCGTTGCCTCTGCTCTCCATTGCTATGGTTACAAACTAGCAGTTGAGCCAGCGCAATAATTTAGAACCTGTCATCAGGCAATTTGACCGGAACGTCTTTTTAGCTGTCTATAACACCTTTTAACGGACACCCTGCAGCCAATCAGAATTGAGTATTCACCCAGACCATGGTATAAGCGGGTTAATGCCCTTCGAGGTGTCCATTATCAGGAATGAATGGACTTTGTGGAAGCAACTGTTCACGCCTCTGCGTCGTCCATTAATTCCTGATGATGGACACCTCGAAGGGCATTAACCCTTACTTAATCTATATATATAATAATATCTATAATGTATGTTTGTATGTATGTTTTAATTTAATTATCCACACATTTTTTCTTACCCACAACCCGAGCCCTACCCGACTTGGCAAATGTGCACACATTTTCAACCCAAACCTGGTCTGGCCTGCAGGGCTTTACCCTAACCCTAACCCATCAGGCTCGAGTTGAGCTTTAGAACTCTTGTATTAATTATGTTTGAGCGTCAGGTTAACACTCCATGTAGAGAGGTGGAACATACTGGTCAAGAAACAGTCTTGGAACCCATCAGTTATCATCTGACAACAGTTTAGCTTTTCATTATCTACTGTATATGTTTATCCACCTTATTCCTAACTCCCATGATACCTTGCGTGAATTATGGGCTTGACTTCTGGGGCTGAACCAGAACTGTGCTGTGTCTCAGATGGCGTACTTCGTTAGTACACTTCCATGTAGTATACTATGTGCACTATGTACTTATTGGAGTAGTGTGCGAATTTCGGCAGGGTAGTGTTGTCTCAAACCAAACATTGCCGTTGTGCACTTACTGGAATGGACGACCGCAGCTGTTAGCTAGTTAGCAAACTAGCATCAGCATTTGCATTATCGTTCGTGGTACCAAATCATTACAGACTAGTAAATTACACCAGTAAACATACTGCTTGCTTATATCCGACAACAGTATAGGGGTGCTTAGTGCAAAACACACATGTATATTTGTACAATGCAGCAACGTTCACAGTCGCACAGTCCTCAGCCGCCATTTCCAGTTTGAAAAGTGGTCCCTCCCCTTCGGCTAAGTAGCAAAGATGGCGACCATTGAGGGCAATAAGTGTCCATAGTTCCACACTCAACTCCTTGACCGTTTTGAGTGCACCATTGAGGTACTCATAGTGCACTGCATTTTTCCATACTTCACAGTGTGAACGCACTTATGCACTCAAAATATTAAGTGTAAGTATAGAAGTACACAATTTGAGACACAGCACTAGTGTTTTCCAATGGTAACACTAAGCTAATGGTAGCTAAGTGATTGGGAAGTAAAGCGTGGAATACATGACTGGTATACATAACCTGTTAGACTTCAGACAGGAAAATGTGATCATACCTCTGTCATCTGTGACAGCCATCTTAAAGCATTGGTTGTTTTTCTTTTTAATCAAGCACATTAGCAATTAGCTTGCCTTGCTATGTTAACATAAACTTAAATTTAACAGAACTTGAGCTAGCATTCAGTACACATCTACTCCTTTCAAAAAAAGATTTATAATTTTGGACAGCTCATAAACAGACAGCCAACATTAAACATAAACGTAATTCTGACTTAATTTTAATTTAAGTGAATTTACATGATGTTTCCCAGCTAATGCTCCACCTGTCTGCCTTAAAGACACGGTTTACACATTTTTGTAACTGCTGATTTATGAAATCTGGGTTCTACTGAGTAAAATATGACTCCAAATTTAGCAGCAGATTTCAGTAATACCAGTAATATAAAGTAGGAGTAAAATAATTAACTTTAGGCTTTCATTCACTTTATTTATGAAAGAAATACAAGAAATCAGTAAGTCACTTTCAAGGAGACTGAATGTTTAACACAGAATTCAGTTTATTTTATATAAAATCAGGTGGGTTGAGAATATAGTCAGACAGTAAACAGGGATATCATGTACACACAGTGACAAATCTGTCATTCTCTCCAAATTCTTATGTATTTCTTCTCTGCTATGTCATGTGTTCTTTTGGTTTATTATTTCTCGATTAACATTGAACACACTGATGCTGAAGCCACAAATGAAGCTCAGTCCGGCTGTTAATAGGCTACAGTCATGGATAGCCCAGCAGCAAGCTGGAGCTCTGCAAAAACATTTTAGAAAATGCTAATTTAAATATTACAAGTTATTTAAATGTTAAAATACAGGGCTGTATTTGCTTAATTGGCTGTTAGCCACCATTATTAGCCACTGGGACCATAGACAGTCCATAGCCCTTTTTACACAGAGATAGCGCTATAGAGCCCGACAGATAGAGTGCTATAAACTCCCTTCTTTATGCTTCCTTTGCAATTTTACACAAAACCAAACAGTGGTGGTATGCAGCTCCAGTGTGTGATTTTAGACAGCATGCCGGCATCACAGAGGCAAAGAGGTGGGACAGGCATGACATGTAACACAACAACGTCAGCCTCTAGTGTGACATACAGTACAGGCCAAAAGTTTGGACACACCTTCTCATTCAATGCGTTTTCTTTATTTTCATGACTATTTACATTGTAGATTCTCACTGAAGGCATCAAAACTATGAATGAACACATGTGGAGTTATGTACTTAACAAAAAAAGGTGAAATAACTGAAAACATGTTTTATATTCTAGTTTCTTCAAAATAGCCACCCTTTGCTCTGATTACTGCTTTGCACACTCTTGGCATTCTCTCCATGAGCTTCAAGAGGTAGTCACCTGAAATGGTTTCCACTTCACAGGTGTGCCTTATCAGGGTTAATTAGTGGAATTTCTTGCTTTATCAATGGGGTTGGGACCATCAGTTGTGTTGTGCAGAAGTCAGGTTAATACACAGCCGACAGCCCTATTGGACAACTGTTAAAATTCATATTATGGCAAGAACCAATCAGCTAACTAAAGAAAAACGAGTGGCCATCATTACTTTAAGAAATGAAGGTCAGTCAGTTGCAAATTGCAAAAACTTTAAATGTGTCCCCAAGTGGAGTCGCAAAAACCATCAAGCGCTACAACGAAACTGGCACACATTACGACCGACCCAGGAAAGGAAGACCAAGAGTCACCTCTGCTTCTGAGGATAAGTTCATCCGAGTCACCAGCCTCAGAAATCCCAAGTTAACAGCAGCTCAGATCAGAGACCAGATGAATGCCACACAGAGTTCTAGCAGCAGACCCATCTTTAGAACAACTGTTAAGAGGAGACTGCGCAAATCAGGCCTTCATGGTCAAATAGCTGCTAGGAAACCACTGCTAAGGAGAGGCAACAAGCAGAAGAGATTTGTTTGGGCCAAGAAACACAAGGAATGGACATTAGACTAGTGGAAATCTGTGCTTTGGTCTGATGAGTCCAAATTTGAGATCTTTGGTTCCAACCGCCGTGTCTTTGTGAGACGCAGAAAAGGTGAACGGATGGATTCCACATGCCTGGTTCCCACTGTGAAGCATGGAGGAGGAGGTGTGATGGTGTGGGGGTGTTTTGCTGGTGACACTGTTGGGGATTTATTCAAAATTGAAGGCACACTGAACCAGCATGGCTACGACAGCATCCTGCAGCGACATGCCATCCCATCCGGTTTGCGTTTAGTTGGATGATCATTTATTTTTCAACAGGACAATGACCCCAAACACACCTCCAGGCTGTGTAAGGGCTATTTGACCAAGAAGGAGAGTGATGGAGTGCTGCAGCAGATGACCTGGCCTCCACAGTCACCGGACCTGAACCCAATCGAGATGGTTTGGGGTGAGCTGGACCGCAGAGTGAAGGCAAAGGGGCCAACAAGTGCTAAACACCTCTGGGAACTCCTTCAAGACTGTTGGAAAACCATTTCAGGTGACTACCTCTTGAAGCTCATGGAGAGAATGCCAAGAGTGTGCAAAGCAGTAATCAGAGCAAAGGGTGGCTATTTTGAAGAAACTAGAATATAAAACATGTTTTCAGTTATTTCACCTTTTTTTGTTAAGTACATAACTCCACGTGTGTTCATTCATAGTTTTGATGCCTTCAGTGAGAATCTACAATGTAAATAGTCATGAAAATAAAGAAAACGCATTGAATGAGAAGGTGTGTCCAAACTTTTGGCCTGTACTGTATACAGGGCTGCCAAATTAACAAAAACCTTGGAGTGAGATTCAGCAGGGCTGCCCACAATTTTGTCATTTAGGCCTACACATTCAATTTTTGTTTGTCAACTGATTTGGTAGATGTGATCCTGATCCCCCACATCCTAACAGATTTTTGGGATGCCTGCTGGAGATGGATAGTGGTAGATGTGATTTTCTGCATTCTGGTGGGTTTAAGGGTAGCATTCTGGAGATGGGCAATACCTACATTCATTCAAAGCCACCCTGCCTTGCAGGGCCCTCACAAGTGAACCTGCATTCAGCTCAGAGTGGCTGAACTACCTAAAACCAGAAACTAGGACTTGCCTATGTGGCATATAGCCTATTACTTTATAGACAGATCTTGGATTTAAAGCAAAATTCATGGTTGAAATGGTTGAATATATTTTGATATAAGATCTAACTAAAATATTATTTTGGGAATAATAAAATATTTTGTGTATTATTGTAGTCTAAAGAGTATTTCATGGTATATTTTTAGACTACGCAAGTCTAAGAGTGCCTAGACCTAGGCCATTTGGCTTTCAGTTGGCCTGGGTTACAACCTACAACACTGGGGTACCAAAGGGATCTAGGCAACCATGACCACTGATACTCTTAAGGATGTGAATGACTTTCACATAATATTCTAATACTTGCCAAACAAAATAGAAAAAACACCAGAAATAACCACCAAATCTTATTATTTTCATTTTATATCAAGATAATGAGAGTCCACCAGAGTCTTTCAAAAAATATACAGTAGGCCCGGGCAATATGGCTGAAAAATATATCACATTATGACTTGATCATATTGATACTTATCGATAATTCTGAGGACCTAAAGATACTAGGGGAAACCAAGCCAAATTTAAAAACTGTTTAACACTTAATGACCTTCCACTTTTCTTAATTTATCAACACAGGAGAAAACTCCAATGCAAACACAACAATGTAAAACACACAAATACTGTAAATAAATGAGAAACCACATTTCTCTAACAAATCATGTTGCTAGACCCAGTGGTCCAGTCCCTCACATTGAATTATACGATAAAAACATGTATTGAACAATACGATGAGTTATCATTTTACTGGAAAGTGCATTTTAAAACTAAGTGCTTTGCATTGCCCTGAAAAATAAAGTGCTTGACAGCAATTCATGAATTTGAATTGAATTTGAATTGAGGTAGCAAACAGGAAGCAGAATTACTATTCAAATTTGAATTAGAGGAAGCGGAATTGAAATTCAAACAAATTCATTTACATTGTTTAATGGCCCTGAAGTGCAAACAAATTTACAGTAGAGTAGAGTAAAAATGTAGAATTTACAAGTTCAACTCAAATTAACATGTGCTCAGTATTTCACAAGGTGCAGGAAAAAATAAAAAAAAATGTTTTTGTTATTCCTCTGAAGATTTTCTTTTTCTTTTTGATTGAGCACATGGAAGATGATAGGCTCTCTGTGTGCCCCTCAAGTGCAGGCAAGTCATTAATCGCCATGACAACGGCTGCACACACACACACACACACACACACACAGCCACAGGGCTCTCTCTGTCTGTCTCACAATCTTTAAATGACAGATTACAGCAGCAGAAACTTCATTTGAAACAGCAAATACACATTATTAACCCCTACAGTGCCAAAATGGGCTCTCTAGCACCACCTAGACGCACTAAAATGGCCACTGCAGCCCGTAGGAATGTCGTATCAAGATCAAACCAAAACTGGTGTGTTTGACTTACAAATCACGCATTGACACCCATGACCTGATTCCAACAGGAAGTGAGCTATTTGACCTTTCAAAGTAAGATTTCGCCTCAAAAGTGGTCTCAAGAAAACACATCTCCTCCTACACCGTTTATTTTATCAGTTTTAAAGATGCACACATGCCACCTCAACTGCTACTAAACAGATCTTCTGTATAACTTTATCTCTCTCATCATCACATTATTTTCATGATTGGACCAACAGTTTGGGAATGGGAAGAACTTGTTCGAGGAGTTAAATCTCCACTAAAAGAGGTGTCTGTCTCTCTCTGCTCTTCTGCCAGGTGCGCTTACTTAATTACCATGGCAACCGCTGTCACACACAAACTCACAGAAACATGATGTCTGTGCGTTTCTAGATCTTACATTCAGACATGACAGAGGGAGCATCTCCATTTTAACCCTTTAGGTGCCAGAGTTAATTGAGGAAAATATTCCATTTTCATTTCAACATTTCAAAAGGCTGTGGCTTTAAAGTGGTGACAGATAAAGGCATACTGTAAATGAGAAAACTATTCATCGTGACCCAAAGTTTGTGATAGGAGTAAATTAACTCATCCAATTTGCATATTGCGGCATCACCAGCAGGCAGCCATATTGGATTTCATAAATCTCAGTCAAAAAACATTTTGAACACATTTACACAGTAGATTTATTTTGTTTTGTGTTGTTTTTGTCGTCTCTTCCTCAAAATAAAGGAAGAGGAATCTGATGGGAATAAATTCGCCCATCTAATTTGCATAATGTGACATCACTTCTGCATACCTAAAGCTACAGAAAGCATTCAAACATCAAACCGTTCAGCTCTGTAAGGATTTTCTGATGTTTGTGGCAATATGTTTGATGTTTCTAAATAATTCACAGTGACGACATCAGCTGGGGGCCAAAACGGGCGTGAGTGCGAGGTCCCGCCAAACGCTGCTTGCAGCTTTAATTAGGGACCGAGCCCTAAGGCAGAGGACTGCTCACAGAGCACACAGACTGCTCACAGAGCAGTCCTCGCCAAAGGCGAGGACCCTATTGTTTTTGCTGTGTTTATTATTATTTCTTTCTTTCTTTCTTTCTTCCGCCGCCTCTTTGAACTGGAATTTGACCCCCTAAACATGCTCAAAAACTCACCAAAATTGGCACGCACATCAGAACCGGTGAAAAATTTTATAAAATGGTGACATTAACCCCTAAAGTGCCAAAATGGGCTCTCTAGCGCCACCTAGGCACACAAAATGGCCGCCACGGCCTGTAGGAACGTCAGAGAAACATGAAACCAAAAGTGGCGTGTTCGTCTCATCAAGACCTAAAAATCACGTGCTGACACCCCTGACCTAAATCCAACAGGAAGTGACATATTTGCCCTTTCAAAGTAAGATTTTGCCTTAAAACTGCCTTTCCTAAAAAATCTTCTTCTCATACATCGCTTATCCAATCGACTTCAAACTTGCACAGATGACAGATCAACTCCTTCTAATCAAAAGTTGTGCGTAACTTTTTCATTACTCGCTTCGTTTGGATTTTATGGCCTCCATAAGGTGAGATGTCAGAAAAACGTCCTGACGATCTTCCAAAGCTGTCCCATAGGAAATGAATGGCAGCAGGGGGGAGACAGAGACCAATCTTCGGGCTTTTTCTAGCATTTACAGCGTCTCCATACTTTGTGCTACAGACTCCATTCCAACTCTCAAATGTTGCCACAGGTCTCATCTATTCACTCATGTTTTCATCTTTTTCATATCTTTTACCGTTTTTGATCGGTGCCTCTCAAAGTACCATGAGCAAAAGTGGAGAAATTCTCACTTTACAATGGGTGTGTATTGCATGGAATGCTGTGAGCTAGAGTGGAGAGGGCTCTAAAAATTGTCTAAAACTTTTGTCTTTAACTCGCTGCCATGGCCACAATTTTCACTGTACAGACACAATTTATACCACAAAACGTAGGAAAATTTGTCCTGCTCGCAGATATGTTGACATGGAATCTCTCACACGTACACATTTTTGCTGAGTGGCTCCAAAGCGAAGGAGCGCCGATTTTTTTCTCATTCCCTCCCATGTAAACTCAGAGGAGAAATTTCTGGAAACAGCTTAGGTGCAACACATTTTAAACTCGCTCCCCTGACCACATTTTTGACTCGAGAAATATAAAACGCGGCACGTGCGTTCACGAGAAGTGGCTGTCTCTCAAAATCACTTTATTTTCTTGCTTGGACCAACGGTTTGGGCATGCCAAGCATTTGTTCGAGGAGTTAAAACCCATTATAAACAGCCTTTGGTGAGCTGCTCTCCTGAGCTGTCTGTGTGTGCCACAGGTGCTGACAAGTCATTAATCGTCATGACAACGGCTGCACACACACACACACACACACACACACACACACACACACACAGCCACACGGCTCTCTCTGTCTGTCTCACAATCTTTAAATGACAGATTACAGCAGCAGAAACTTCATTTGAAACAGCAAATACACATACATGAAAAAATTAATCTGAAAAGTGCCAAAATGGGCTCTCTAGCGCCACCTATCAGTCTAGACCACTAAAATGGCCGCTGCAGCCAGTAGGAACGTCGTAGGAAGATCAAACCAAAACAGCCGTGTTCGTCTCATCAAGACCTACAAATCACGCACTCACACCTTTGACCTAAATCCAACAGGAAGTGAGCTATTTCCTTTCAAAGTAAGATTTTTCCTAAAAAAAAGAAATTCCTTTAAAAAACATCTCCTCCTACACCGTTTATCGTATCGGCTTCAAACTCGCACAGATTATTCTTCAACGTGTCCTTATCAATTATTGTGCGTAACTTTTTCAATCCTCGACTGGTTTGGATGTTATGGCGCGTTTCAGGTGATGTGCTCCAAAACCTCCTGACGATTTGTTGTGCCACCTAGACACACTAAAATGCCCGGTGCGACGGGTAGGAACCACTTAGAAAGACCAAACCAAAACTGTCTCGTTCGTCCCATAAAGACCTACAAATGTTGCACTGCAACCCCTGACCTAACTCCAACAGGAAGTCAGCTGTCGGTCTTTGAATGTAAGATGGCGTTTTTCACAAATTCTGTCGATCAAAAATTATTTGCTCCTACACCGTTTATCATAACTGCTTCAAACTTGCACAAATTACAGCTCTACCCTGCTGAACATTACTTGTGAAGGACTTTGTCATAACTTGAACGGTTTGGATTTTAGAAGCGTTAGAAGGTGCAGGACACATCTCCTCATGATGATCTCTGGAAGAAAAGATGAGGCCAACACACTGTAAACTTGTGATTAAGGTGACATTTTTCAGTCCATAGACATACAAGCTTTATATGTTTGCGTTCAGAACAAATTTATCTATCTGGTGATGTTTTCAGATTGAAGATGGGACCCACGGTTTGGCATCTGGAAGGATTTGTTTGAGAAAGTTTCAAGCCATTCTGCTCTGTGTGTGAGCTGCATGCAGTCCTTAATTAGCATAACAAAGGCTTCACTCTGACAGTCTGTGTGTCAGAGTGAAGTGTATGTGTGTGGTCACACACATATGAGGTTTTAAATTACTTTAAAAATGACCTTAAAAGTATTTCCATGTATTTTATCAATTTTATGTCTCTGAAACCAAGAGACTGACCTGGAGGGTTGCAGTAAATCACCTCATTTCAACTACAAGTCAGTAACAGTGTTACAAACATCAGGAAAGAATATACATCTTTGTGGAAATGTTACATTCAACAACACAGTAGTCTCATCAAACACCTTTCTTTTGATGTAATTGACAGAAAAATTAAATGTAGTCTTTTTGATGCATACAACATTATGTATACTGAGTGCAATCTGTAACTCCCTCTGCCAAAAACAGGAAGTATGTAAACATGTGAGATATGTCAAAATGTCAGCAAACACTCTCTCTCTCACTCACTGTGACCCCATCTCTCTGTCAAGTGTCCTGTTACTGCATGTCACTAACTCGGCCATACTGCATGTCAGTAACTCGGCCTCTTCTCCAGAGCCTTTGTGCTCCAGTGTCTCGTGAGGTTGACTTCTATCACAGCGGTGCCTGGATAGTGTGATGTGTGAGGAATTTTCGAAATATAAGCTCACAATACCTTCAAAAGCACCCTTTACATGTGACATTGAGCTTGACAATGATTGCATACATTAGCTGTGTACCCAAGCTTTTAACAGATGAAGAGGTTTTAAATTATTGTAAAAATAACCATAAATGTATTTCCATTTATTTGCACTAATTTGATTTCTCTTAATTCAAGTGATTGACGTGGAGGGTTAGAGCAAATTACATAATTTCAAGTGCAAGTCAATCATAGGAAAGAATCTATTTCTTTGAGGAAATGATATATGAAAAATTACAAGCTATTTTGTTTAATAACTGATGAGTCTTTGTAAAAATCATTGTCTTTTGTTATTCACTGTCCTTTATAATTCATGATTTTTCCATGGTAATGTTCTGGTATTGTGTTAAAATTTTGTTTGTAGTTATGCATTGTTATATTTGCAGTATAATGTTTACATAGCAAACCAGAGTGAAGTGTGTGTGTGTGTGTGTGTGTGTGTGTGTGTGTGTGTGTGTGTGTGTGTGTGTGGTCACACAGACATGACAGTATAACATTTACCAAACTCATTCCTAAAACTCTGAAAGAAATGCCTGATACCAAAAACCTGTAAATACAAGATGTCCTGGTGAAAGTCTTTGAACTCATGAAGAATGGGAATACATGTAGTCCTGCTCACTTTCTCCACTGACATTAACTAGTATATATTTGTGTGTGATTGCTGCACCTAGATCCTCAAAGCAGCCAGTTCACATCACTCAAACCTTCACTAGGTCACATGAATTCTAGTGAATATGTATGTGTTGTTTGATCATCACACATGTCAAAGTTTCATTAGGTCACATGGCTTATGTCTACAGCTTTCAAAATATACGCTCACACCACCTTCATAAGAACCCTTTACAGTTTTTAAAATTGAGTTTTACTTATGATTCTGGCTATTGTGGTACAACATGTGGGAAGTATATATTAATATCTGATGGTATACATATGACAATAATCATATGTCTATAATAGCAGTAGAAGTATGGCACACACAGACAGACACAGACACACACAGATACACAGAGACACACACACACACACACACATGCACACACACACACACACACACACACACACACACACTCCACTCCCTATCCCCTCTCTCTCTCTCTCTGTCTCTCTCTCTCTCTCTCTCTCTCTCTCTCTCTCTCTCTCTCTCTCCACCCTCTGTCCTCTATCTCTCGTCTCTCACTCTCTGAATGTTGAGAACTCGGCCGTCTATGTCTGTCTGTCTGTGTGTGTCATACTTCTAGTGTTATTATACACATATTATTAGTGTCACATATGTATACAATCAGATTTTAATTCAACATTTGTAGGTCTTAGTATATATTTGTGTCTGTTTGCTGCACTTAGATCCTCAAAGCAGCCGGTACACATCACTCAAGCTTTCACTAGGTCACATGATTTCAAATGAATTTGGATGTGTTGTTTGATCATCACACATGTCAAAGTTTCATTAGGTCACATGGCTTGTGTCTACAAGTTTCAAATTATAAGCTCACACCACCTTCATAAGAAACTTGCATTTTTAACCCTGCGGGCCCCCTTATAAAAAATCACACCTGTCCCCTTCGGAACGGTGTGAACAACAGAAAAAAATTAAATATTAACATATTTCTACATTTTTTGCTTAAATCTTTTAAGCAACTTGTATTCAGATTATGCATATCTAATATTCATTCCTTTTGAGGATTTTCACAATATA
This sequence comes from Epinephelus fuscoguttatus, assembly GCF_011397635.1. Classification (NCBI taxonomy): domain Eukaryota; kingdom Metazoa; phylum Chordata; class Actinopteri; order Perciformes; family Serranidae; genus Epinephelus; species Epinephelus fuscoguttatus. The sequence continues at coordinate 46,821,953 of NC_064759.1, read as the reverse complement.
TTTGCCATTTTATTTACATGAAGTCACTGTTACTTTAATGAAAAAAACATGAATTAAGATTAACTTTATAATAAATGTTGGATGGATTTTTTTATTTTATGTATCACAGTCTGTGATATGTGAATGATAAATAACAACACCAATTTTGATGCATTATCATTTTTGGGGGCAGTTTCTATTTTTCAATAAAAATACACACTGTTCCCCTCCAGGACTTTTTTTGTCTTTGTTGAAAAACAACCATAAAAATATTAATTTTTTTTTTTGATTTTTAACTCCAAGTCAAAGTATACATACCAAATATTCATTGTGGGTGTATGTATGAGAGAGAACGACAGGGAGAGAGAGATAAAGAGAGAAAGAGAGGAGAGGGAGAGAGAGAGAGAGAGAGAGAGAGATGGAGAAAAATAATAATGTAACCTTAAAGCAACCTGCAGCTCATAATTTGTAATTTTTAGCGACACAATTACACACACATACACACACACACACACACACACACTCCACTCCCTGTCCCCCCTCTCTCTCTCTCTCTCTCTCCCCTCTCTGTCCTCTTTCTCCCTTCTCTCCCTCTCTGCATGTCGTTAACTTGGCCGTCGGTGTCTGTGTGTGTCATACTTCTACTGTTATAATACACATATGATTAGTGTCACATATGTATACAATCAGATATTAATTCAACATTTGTAGGTCTTAGTATATATTTGTTTCTGTTTGCTGCACTTAGACCCTCTCAACAGCCGGTACATATCACTCAAGCTTTCACTAGGTCACATGATTTCAAATGAATATGGATGTGTTGTTTGATCATCACACATGTCAAAGTTTCATTAGGTCACATGGCTTATGTCTACAGCTTTCAAAATATATGTTCACACCACCTTCATAAGAACCCTTTACAGTTTTTAAAATTGAGTTTGACTTATGATTCTGGCTATTGTGGTACAAGATGTGGGAAGTATATATTAATATTTGATAGCATACATATGTGACAATAATCATATGTGTATAATAACAGTAGAAGTATGGCACACACAGACAGACAGAGACACAGAGACAAACACTCCACTCCCTGCCCCCCCCCCTCCCCCCTCTGTCCTCTTTCTCCCTTTTCTCCCTCTCTGTATGTGGCTAACTCGGCCGTCTATGTCTGTCTGTCTGTCTGTGTCATACTTCTACTGTTATTATACAAATATGATAAGTGTCACATATGTATACAATCAGATATTAATTCAACATATTGTACTATAATTGCCAGAATTATAATTATAATATTATTACTTTTATTAATGTTGTTGTAAGCTACATTATGTGCAATAAACATTTCAGAGCTGCTCTGACAGATTGACAGTCTGATCCTTGTGCACAGTGTCATTAAAACAAATAAATATAAAAACGACAGAGGTTTGATTTAGCTGAGGATAATTCATGCAGTGTAATATTTGAACGTTAAGACAAAAAGTGATGTTCAAAGAAATGACTGATCTGCATAAATTCAGTAACTTAAGACAGTCCTGAGTAACAAAGAAATATGCAGCAGGTTAACTTCTATCACAGCGGTGCCTGGATAGTGTGACGTGTGAGGTTGTGTTGCTGCTGTAGTGTGAAATGACTCCTGCTGATTCTGTTAACATTAGTCATTAGTCAAACTGAGCTTGAAGTGCCTGTGCTGTCACCTAAGTACGTGGTCATTAATTAGCATAACAATGGCTTCACTCTGACAGACACAGGCCTGTGTGTGTTTGTGTGTGTGTGTTGTTTGATCATCGCACATGTCAAAGTTTCATTAGGTCACATGGCTTACGTCTGCAACTTAAGCTGGGGGATGACAGCGGGGGGCCGAGGTCCCTCCCAATGCTGCTTGCAGCTTTAATTATTATTATTATTGTTTCTTTCTTTCATCCGCCGAGAATTTAAACTGGAATTTGACCCCCTGAACATGCTCCAAAACTCACCAAAATTGGCACACATGTCAGGACTGGTGAAATTTTTTTTAAAATAAAAAAATTAATCTGAAAAGTGCCAAAATGGGCTCTCTAGCGCCACCTATCTGTCTAGACCACTAAAATGGCCGCTGCAGCCAGTAGGAACGTCGTAGGAAGATCAAACCAAAACAGCCGTGTTCGTCTCATCAAGACCTACAAATCACGCACTCGCACCTATGACCTAAATCCAACAGGAAGTAAGCTATTTCCTTTCAAAGTAAGATTTTTCCGAAAAAAAAGAAATTCCTTTAAAAAACATCTCCTCCTACACCGTTTATCGTATCGGCTTCAAACTCGCACAGATTATTGTTCAACGTGTCCTTATCAATTATTGTGCGTAACTTTTCCATTACTAGAATGGTTTGGATGTTATGGCGCGTTTCAGGTGATGTGCTCCAAAACCTCCTGACGATTTGTTGTGCCACCTAGACACACTAAAATGCCCGGTGTGACGGGTAGGAACCGCTTAGAAAGACCAAACCAAAACTGTCTCGTTCGTCTCATAAAGACCTACAAATGTCGTGCTGCAACCCCTGACCTAACTCCAACAGGAAGTGAGCTGTCGGTCTTTGAATGTAAGATGGCGTTTTTCACAAATTCTGTCGATCAAAAATTATTTGCTCCTACACCGTTTATCATAACTGCTTCAAACTTGCACAAATTACAGCTCTACCCCTGCTGAACATTACTTGTGAAGGACTTTGTCATAACTTGAACGGTTTGGATTTTAGAAGCGTTAGAAAGTGCAGGACACAACTCCTCATGATGATCTCTGGAAGAAAAGATGAGGGCCAACACACTGTAAACTTGTGATTAAGGTCACATTTTTCAGGCCATAGACATACAAGCTTTATATGTTTGCGTTCAGAACAAATTTATCTATCTGGTGATGTTTTCAGATTGAAGATGGGACCACGGTTTGGCATCTGGAAGGATTTGTTTGAGAAAGTTTCAAGCCATTCTGCTCTGTGTGTGAGCTGCCAGCAGTCCTTAATTAGCAGAACACCGGCTTCACTCTGACAGTCTGTGTGTCAGAGTGAAGTGTGTATGTGTGTGGTCACACACACATGAGGTTTTAAATTACTTTAAAAATGACCTTAAAAGTATTTCCATGTATTTTATCAATTTTATGTCTCTGAACCCAAGAGACTGACCTGGAGGGTTGCAGTAAATCACCTCATTTCAAGTACAAGTCAGTAACAGTGTTACAAACATCAGGAAAGAATATACATCTTTGAGGAAATGTTACATTCAACAACACAGTAGTCTCATCAAACACCTTTCTTTTGATGTAATTGACAGAAAAATTAAATGCTGTGTTTTTGATGCATACAACATTATGTATACTGAGTGCAATCTGTAACTTTATCTGCCACAAACAGGAAGTATGTGAACATGTGAAATATGACAATATGTCAGCAAACTCTCTCTCTCCCTCCCTGTCCCCATCTCTCTCTCTCTCTCTCTCTCTCTCTCTCTCGTGTCCTGTTACTGCATGTCAGTAACTCGGCCTCTTCTTCAGAGCCTTTGTGCTCCACTGTCTTGCAGGTTAACTTCTATCACAAACTGTCAAAGTTTCATTAGGTCACATGGCATATGTCTACAAATTGCAAAATATACGCTCACACCACCTTCATAAGAACCCTTTACAGTTTTTAAAATTGAGTTTGACTTATGATTCTGGCTATTGTGGTACAACATGTGGGAAGTATATATTAATATCTGATAGTATACATATGTGACAATAGTCATATGTGTGTAATAACAGGAGAAGTATGGCACACACAGACAGAAACGGACACACACAGACACACACACACACAGACACACACACACACACACACACACACCAGTCCCTATCCCCCCTCTCTCTCTCTCTCTCTCTCTCTCTCTCTCTCACCCATCGGTCCTCTTTAGCCCTTCTCTACATCTGCATGTTGAGAACTCAGCCGTCTATGTCTGTCTGTCTGTGTTTCTCATACTTCTGCTGTTATTATACACATATGATTAGTGTCACATATGTATACAATCAGATATTAATTCAACATATTGTACTATAATTGCCAGAATTATAATTATCATATTATTACTTTTATTAATGTTGTTGTAAGCTACATTATGTGCAATAAACATTTTGGAGCTACTCTGACAGATTGACAGTCTGATCCTTGTGCACAGTGTTATTAAAACAAATAAATATAAAAACGACAGAGGTTTGATTTGATCATCACACATGTCAAAGTTTCATTAGGTCACATGGCTTATGTCTACAAATTGCAAAATATATGCTCACACCACCTTCATAAGAACCCTTTACAGTTTTTAAAACTGAGTTTGACTTATGATTCTGGCTATTGTGGTACAACATGTGGGAAGTATATATTAATATCTGATGGTATACATATGACAATAATCATATGTCTACAATAGCAGTAGAAGTATGGCACACACAGACAGACACAGACAGACACACACTCCACTCCCTGTTCCCTCTCTCTCTCTCTCCCCCCTCTGTCCTCTTTCTGCCTTCTCTCCCTTTCTGCATGTCGCTAACTCGGCCGTCTATGTCTGTCTGTCTGTGTGTGTCGTACTTCTACTGTTATTATACACATATGATTAGTTTCACATATGTATACAATCAGATATTAATTCAACATATTGGTTTAGATTTTAGAAGTGTTAGAAAGTGCAGGACACAACTCCTCATGATGATCTCTGGAAGAAAAGATGAGGGCCAACACACTGTAAACCTGTGATTAAGGTGACATTTTTCAGTCCATAGACATACAAGCTTTATATTTTTGCGTTCAGAACAAATTTATCTATCTGGTGATGTTTTCAGATTGAAGATGGGACCCATGGTTTGGGATCTGGAAGGATTTGTTTGAGAAAGTTTCAAGCCATTCTGCTCTGTGTGTGAGCTGCATGCAGTCCTTAATTAGCATAACAAAAAACTCGCACACATTATTCTTCAACGTGTCCTTATCAATTATTGTGCGTAACTTTTTCAATCCTCAAATGGTTTGGATGTAATGGCATGTTACAGGTGATGTGCTCCCAACCCTCCTGAGGATTTGTTGTGCCACCTGGACCCACGAAAATGCCCGCTGTGATGGGTAGGAACCACTTAGAAAGACCAAACCAAAACTGTCTCATTCGTCTCATCAAGACCTACAAATGTCGCGCTGCAACCCCTGACCTAACTCCAACAGGAAGTGCGCTGTCGGTCTTTGAATGTAAGATGGCGTTTTTCACAAATTCTGTCGATCAAAAATTATTTGCTCCTACACCGTTTATCATAACTGCTTCAAACTTGCACAAATTACAGCTCTACCCCTGCTGAACATTACTTGTGAAGGACTTTGTCATAACTTGAACGGTTTGGATTTTAGAAGCGTTAGAAGGTGCAGGACACAACTCCTCATGATGATCTCTGGAAGAAAAGATGAGGGCCAACACACTGTAAACCTGTGATTAAGGTCACATTTTTCAGTCCATAGACATACAAGCTTTATATGTTTGCGTTCAGAACAAATGTATCTGTCTGGTGATGCTTTCAGATTGAAGATGGGACCCACGGTTTGGCATCTGGAAGGATTTGTTTGAGAAAGTTTCAAGCCATTCTGCTCTGTGTGTGAGCTGCATGCAGTCCTTAATTAGCATAACAAAGGCTTCACTCTGACACACTGTCAGAGTGAAGTGTGTGTGGTCACACAGACACGACAGTATAACATTTACCAAACTCATTCCTAAAACTTTGTCATACTTATGTGACAATAATCATATGTGTATAATAACAGTAGAATTATGGCACACACAGACAGACACGGACAGACACACACTCCACTCCCTGTTCTCTCTCTCTCTCTCTCTCTCTCTCTCTCTCTCTCTCCCCCCTCTGTCCTCTTTCTCTCTTCTCTCACTTTCTGCATCTCTCTAACTCGGTTTACTATTTCTGTCTGTCTGTGTGTGTCGTACTTCTACTGTTATTATACACATATGATTAGTTTCACATATGTATACAATCAGATATTAATTCAACATATTGGTTTAGATTTTAGAAGTGTTAGAAAGTGCAGGACACAACTCCTCATGATGATCTCTGGAAGAAAAGATGAGGGCCAACACACTGTAAACCTGTGATTAAGGTCACATTTTTCAGTCCATAGACATACAAGCTTTATATGTTTGCGTTCAGAACAAATTTATCTATCTGGTGATGTTTTCAGATTGAAGATGGGACCCACGGTTTGGCATCTGGAAGGATTTGTTTGAGAAAGTTTCAAGCCATTCTGCTATGTGTCTTTAGCATAACAAAGGCTTCACTCTGACACACTGTCAGAGTGAAGTGTGTGTGGTCACACAGACATGACAGTATAACATTTACCAAACTCATTCCTAAAACTTTGTCATACTTATGTGACAATAATCATATGTGTATAATAACAGTAGAATTATGGCACACACAGACAGGCACAGACACACAGAGACACACAGACAGACAGACACCCACACACACACTCCACTCCCTTTTATTATACACATATGATTAGTGTCACATATGTATACAATCAGATATTAATTCAACATATTGTACACACACTCCACTCCCTGCCCCCCCCCCTCTCTCTTTCTCTGTCTCTCTCTCTCTCCCCCCTCTGTCCTCTTTCTCCCTTTTCTCCCTTTCGGCATGTCTAACTCGGTCGTCTATGTCTGTGTGTGTTATACTTCTACTGTTATTATACACATATGATTATTGTCACATATGTATACTATCAGATATTAATTCAACATATTGTACCACAATTGCTAGAATTATAATTTTAATATTATTCCTTTCATTAATGTTGTTGTAAGCTACTGTCATGATCATCTCTCCTGCATCTCTCTCTGTCTCACCTTCTGTCTCATTGGGGTCCTGAGGATAGACGGATGTTGTATGCTGTAAAGCCCTGAGGCAAATTGTGATTTGTGATATTGATTGATTGATTGATCGATATTTGTTTCTTGACTCAACAGCATTCAGTGACAGTATTTCAGTTACAGATGTAGTAAATTTAAAGACTCTGCAATGTTGCACCATTGCTCACTCAGAAATATTAACAAATAATTTGCAATATTAGGCTACAGGAATTATGTTCCATCAGTGTGACTAATAACATCATTGATAGAGATTATTAGTCATTGATAGTACGTCTTTGAAGCGTCATAAAGATTTTTAAAATGTAAACAATAAGACCTACATATTATGAGCATTAAACATTTCAGAGCTGATCTGACAGACTGACAGTCTGGTCCTTGTGCACAGTGTCATTAAAACAAATAAATATAAAAATGACAGAGGTTTGATTTGATCAGCACACATGTCAAAGTTTCATTAGGTCACATGGCTTATGTCTACAAATTGCAAAATATATGCTCACACCACCTTCATAAGAACCCTTTACAGTTTTTAAAACTGAGTTTGACTTATGATTCTGGCTATTGTGGTACAACATGTGGGAAGTATATATTAATATCTGATGGTATACATATGTGACAATAATCATATGTCTACAATAGCAGTAGAAGTATGGCACACACAGACAGACACAGACAGACACACACTCCACTCCCTGTTCCCTCTCTCTCTCTCTCCCCCCTCTGTCCTCTTTCTGCCTTCTCTCCCTTTCTGCATGTCGCTAACTCGGCCGTCTATGTCTGTCTGTCTGTGTGTGTCGTACTTCTACTGTTATTATACACATATGATTAGTTTCACATATGTATACAATCAGATATTAATTCAACATATTGGTTTAGATTTTAGAAGTGTTAGAAAGTGCAGGACACAACTCCTCATGATGATCTCTGGAAGAAAAGATGAGGGCCAACACACTGTAAACCTGTGATTAAGGTGACATTTTTCAGTCCATAGACATAGAAGCTTTATATTTTTGCGTTCAGAACAAATTTATCTGTCTGGTGATACTTTCAGATTGAAGATGGGACCCATGGTTTGGGATCTGGAAGGATTTGTTTGAGAAAGTTTCAAGCCATTCTGCTCTGTGTGTGAGCTGCATGCAGTACTTAATTAGCATAACAAAAAACTCGCACACATTATTCTTCAACGTGTCCTTATCAGTTATTGTGCGTAACTTTTTCAATCCTCAAATGGTTTGGATGTAATGGCATGTTACAGGTGATGTGCTCCCAACCCTCCTGAGGATTTGTTGTGCCACCTGGACCCACGAAAATGCCCGCTGTGATGGGTAGGAACCACTTAGAAAGACCAAACCAAAACTGTCTCATTCGTCTCATCAAGACCTACAAATGTCGCGCTGCAACCCCTGACCTAACTCCAACAGGAAGTGCGCTGTCGGTCTTTGAATGTAAGATGGCGTTTTCACAAATTCTGTCGATCAAAATTATTTGCTCCTACACCGTTTATCATAACTGCTTCAAACGTGCACAAATTACAGCTCTACCCCTGCTGAACATTACTTGTGAAGGACTTTGTCATAACTTGAACGGTTTGGATTTTAGAAGCGTTAGAAGGTGCAGGACACAACTCCTCATGATGATCTCTGGAAGAAAAGATGAGGGCCAACACACTGTAAACCTGTGATTAAGGTCACATTTTTCAGTCCATAGACATACAAGCTTTATATGTTTGTGTCAGAACAAATGTATCTATCTGGTGATGCTTTCAGATTGAAGATGGGACCCACGGTTTGGAATCTGGAAGGATTTGTTTGAGAAAGTTTCAAGCCATTCTGCTCTGTGTGTCAGCTGCATGCAGTCCTTAATTAGCATAACAAAGGCTTCACTCTGACACACTGTCAGAGTGAAGTGTGTGTGGTCACACAGACACGACAGTATAACATTTACCAAACTCATTCCTAAAACTTTGTCATACTTATGTGACAATAATCATATGTGTATAATAACAGTAGAATTATGGCACACACAGACAGACACGGACAGACACACACTCCACTCCCTGTTCTCTCTCTCTCTCTCTCTCTCTCTCTCTCTCTCTCTCCCCCCTCTGTCCTCTTTCTCCCTTCTCTCCCTTTCTGCATGTCGCTAACTCGGTTGACTATTTCTGTCTGTCTGTGTGTGTCGTACTTCTACTGTTATTATACACATATGATTAGTTTCACATATGTATACAATCAGATATTAATTCAACATATTGGTTTGGATTTTAGAAGTGTTAGAAAGTGCAGGACACAACTCCTCATGATGATCTCTGGAAGAAAAGATGAGGGCCAACACACTGTAAACCTGTGATTAAGGTCACATTTTTCAGTCCATAGACATACAAGCTTTATATGTTTGCGTTCAGAACAAATTTATCTATCTGGTGATGTTTTCAGATTGAAGATGGGACCCATGGTTTGGGATCTGGAAGGATTTGTTTGAGAAAGTTTCAAGCCATTCTGCTCTGTGTGTCAGATGCATGCAGTCCTTAATTAGCATAACAAAGGCTTCACTCTGACACTCTGTGTGTCAGAGTGAAGTGTGTATGTGTGTGGTCACACACACATGAGGTTTTAAATTACTTTAAAAATGACCTTAAAAGTATTTCCATGTATTTTATCAATTTTATGTCTCTGAAACCAAGAGACTGACCTGGAGGGTTGCAGTAAATCACCTCATTTCAAGTACAAGTCAGTAACAGTGTTACAAACATCAGGAAAGAATATACATCTTTGAGGAAATGTTACATTCAACAACACAGTAGTCTCATCAAACACCTTTCTTTTGATGTAATTGACAGAAAAATTAAATGTAGTCTTTTTGATGCATACAACATTATGTATACTGAGTGCAATCTGTAACTCCCTCTGCCAAAAACAGGAAGTATGTAAACATGTGAGATATGTCAAAATGTCAGCAAACACTCTCTCTCCCTCCCTGTCCCCCCATCTCTCTGTCTCGTGTCCTGTTACTGCATGTCACTAACTCGGCCATACTGCATGTCAGTAACTCGGCCTCTTCTCCAGAGCCTTTGTGCTCCAGTGTCTCGCAGGTTGACTTCTATCACAGCGGTGCCTGGATAGTGTGATGTGTGAGGAATTTTGAAATATAAGCTCACAATACCTTCAAAAGCACCCTTTACATGTGACATTGAGCTTGACAATGATTGCATACATTAGTTGTATACCCAAGCTTTTAACAGATGAAGAGGTTTTAAATTATTGTAAAAATAACCATAAATGTATTTCCATTTATTTGCACTAATTTGATTTCTCTTAATTCAAGTGATTGATGTGGAGGGTTAGAGCAAATTACACAATTTCAAGTGCAAGTCAATCATAGGAAAGAATCTATTCTTTGAGGAAATGATATATGAAAAATTACAAGCTATTTTGTTTAATAACTGGTGAGTCTTTGTAAAAATCATTGTCTTTTGTTATTGACTGCCCTTTATAATTCATGATTTTTCCATGGTAATGTTCTGGTATTGTGTTAAAATTTTGTTTGTAGTTATGCATTGTTGTATTTGCAGTATAATGTTTACATAGCAAACCAGAGTGAAGTGTGTGTGTGTGTGTGTGTGTGTGTGTGTGTGGTCACACAGACATGACAGTATAACATTTACCAAACTCATTCCTAAAACTCTGAAAGAAATGCCTGATACCAAAAACCTGTAAAAACAAGATGTCCTGGTGAAAGTCTTTTAACTCATGAAGAATGGGAATATATGTAGTCCTGCTCACTTTCTGCACTGACATTAACTAGTATATATTTGTGTGTGATTGCTGCACTTAGATCCTCAAAGCAGCCAGTTCACATCACTCAAATTTTCACTAGGTCACATGAATTCAAGTGAATATGGATGTGTTGTTTGATCATCACACATGTCAAAGTTTCATTCGGTCACATGGCTTATGTCTACAGCTTTCAAAATATACGCTCACACCACCTTCATAAGAACCCTTTACAGTTTTTAAAATTGAGTTTGACTTATGATTCTGGCTATTGTGGTACAACATGTGGGAAGTATATATTAGTATCTGATGGTATACTAATGTGACAATAATCATATGTGTATAATAACAGTAGAAGTATGGCACACACAGACAGACACGGACACACACAGACACACAAAGACACAGAGACACACAGACACATACACACACACACTCCACTGCCCCCCCCCCCCCCTCTCTATCTATCTCTCTCTCTCTCTCTCCCCCCTCTGTCCTCTTTCTCCCTTCTCTCCCTCTCTGCATGTCGCTTACTCGGCGGTCTATGTCTGTCTGTCTGTGTTTCTCATACTTCTGCTGTTATTATACACATATGATTAGTGTCACATATGTATACAATCAGATATTAATTCAACATATTGTACTATAGTTGCCAGAATTATAATTATCATACTATTACTTTTATTAATGTTGTTGTAAGCTACATTATGTGCAATAAACATTTTGGAGCTACTTTGACAGACTGACAGTCTGATCCCTGTGCACAGTGTTATTAAGACAAATAAATATAAAAACGACAGAGGTTTGATTTGATCATCACACATGTCAAAGTTTCATGAGGTCCCATGGCTTATGTCTATAACTTTCAAAATATACGCTCACACCACCTTCATAAGAACCCTTTACAGTTTTTAAAATTGAGTTTGACTTATGATTCTGGCTATTGTGGTACAACATGTGGGAAGTATATATTAATATCTGATAGTATACATATGTGACAATAATCATATGTGTGTAATAACAGGAGAAGTATGGCACACACAGACAGACACGGACACACACAGACACACAGACACACACACACACACACACACACACACACACACTCCACTCCCTATCCTCTCTCTCTCTCTCTCTCTCTCTCTCTCTCTCTCCCCTCTGTCCTCTTTCTCTCGTCTCTCCCTCTCTGCATGTTGAGAACTCGGCCGTCTATGTCTGTCTGTCTGTGTGTGTCATACTGCTAGTGTTATTATACACATATTATTAGTGTCACATATGTATACAATCAGATTTTAATTCAACATTTGTAGGTCTTAGTTTATATTTGTGTCTGTTTGCTGCACTTAGATCCTCAAAGCAGCCGGTACACATCACTCAAGCTTTCACTAGGTCACATGATTTCAAATGAATATGGATGTGTTGTTTGATCATCACACATGTCAAAGTGTCATTAGGTCACATGACTTGTGTCTACAAGTTTCAAAGTATAAGCTCACACCACCTTCATAAGAACCTTGCATTTTTAACCCTCATGGGCCCCCTTATAAAAATCACACCTGTCCCCGTTGGAAAGGTGTGAACAACAGAAAAATATTAAATATTAACATATTTCTCTACATTTTTGCTTAAATCTTTTAAGCAACTTGATCTCAGATTATGCATATCAAATATTCATTCCTTTTGAGGATTTTCACAATATATTTGCCATTTTATTTACATGAAGTCACTGTTACTTTAATGGAAAAAAAACATGAATTAAGATTAACTATATAATAAATGTTGGATGGATTTTTTTATTTTATTTATCACAGTCTGTGATATGTGAATGATAAATAACAACACCAATTTTGATGCATTATCATTTTTGGGGGCAGTTTCTATTTTTTCAATAAAAATACACACTGTTCCCCTCCAGGACTTTTTTTGTCTTTGTTGAAAAACAACCATAAAAATATTAATTTTTTTTTTGATTTTTAACTCCAAGTCAGAGTATACATACCAAATATTCATTGTGGGTGTATGTATGAGAGAGAAAGACAGGGAGAGAGAGATAGACAGAGAGAGAGAGAGAGAGAGAGAGAGAGAGAGAGAGAGAGAGAGAGAGAGAGACATGGAGAAAAAAAATAATGTAACCTTAGAGCAACCTGCAGCTCATAATTTGCAAATTTTAGCGACACAATAACACTCACACACACACACAAACACTCCACTCCCTCTCTCTCTCTCTCTGTCTCTCTTTCTCCCCTCTCTCCTCTCTCCTTCTCCCTCTCTGCTCGTCACTAACTGCCGTACTGCATATCAGTAACTCGGCCTCTTCTCCAGAGTCTTTGTGTTCCACTGTCTTGCAGGTTAACTTCTATCACAGCGGTGCCTGGATAGTGTGGTGTGTGTGGTTGTGTTGCTGCTGTGGTGTCAAATGCGTCCTGCTGATTCTGTTATCATTAGTCATTAGTCAAACTGAACTTGAAGTGCCTGTGCTGTCACCTAAGTACGTGGTCATTAATTAGCATAACAATGGCTTCACTCTGACAGACACAGGCCTGTGTGTGTTTGTGTGTGTGTGTTGTTTGATCAGCGACCATGTCAAAGTTTCTTTAGGTCACATGGCTTAGGGCGGCAACTTGCGCTGGGGGACGACGGCGGGGGGCCGAGGTCCCTCCCAACGCTGCTTGCAGCTTTAATTATTATTATTTCTTTCTTTCTTTCAGCGTACGCGACTTTCAACTGGAATTTGACCCCCTAAACATGCTCAAAAACTCACCAAAATTGGCATGCATGTCAGGACTGGCGAAAATTTTTATAAACTGACGAAATTAATCTGAAAAGTGCCAAAATGGGCTCTCTAGTGCCACCTAGAAACACAAAAATGGCCGCTGCAGCCAGTAGGAACGTCGTAGGAAGATCAAACCAAAACAGCCTCGTTTGTCTCATCAAGACCTACAAATCACGTGCTCGCACCCATGACCTAACTCCAACAGGAAGTGAGATATTTCCCTTTCAAAATAAGAGTTTTCCTCAAAAAAGAAAAATTCCTTTAAAAATCAACTAGTCCGACACCGTTTATCGTATCGGCTTCAAACTCGCACACATTATTCTTCAACGTGTCCTTATCAATTATTGTGCGTAACTTTTTCAATCCTCGACTGGTTTGGATGTTATGACGCGTTTCAGGTGATGTGCGCCAAAACCTCCTGAGGATTTGTTGTGCCACCTGGACCCACGAAAATGCCCGCTGTGACGGGTAGGAACCACTTAGAAAGACCAAACCAAAACTGTCTCGTTCGTCACATCAAGACCTACAAATGTTGCGCTGCAACCCCTGACCTAACTCCAACAGAAAGTGCGCTATTTGACCTTTCAAAGTAAGATTTCGCCTCAAACGTGGTCTCAAGAAAACACATCTCCTCCTACACCGTTTATTTTATCAGTTTTAAAGATGCACACATGCCACCTCAACTGCTACTAAACAGATCTTCTGTATAACTTTATCTCTCTCATCATCACATTATTTTCATGATTGGACCAACAGTTTGGGAATGGGAAGAACTTGTTCGAGGAGTTAAATCTCCACTAAAAGAGGTGTCTGTCTCTCTCTGCTCTTCTGCCAGGTGCGCCTACTTAATTACCATGGCAACCGCTGTCACACACAAACTCACAGAAACATGATGTCTGTGCGTGTGTCTACATCTTACATTCAGACATGACAGGGGCAGCATCTCCATTTTAACCCTTTAGGTGCCAGAGTTAATTGAGGAAAATATTCCATTTTCATTTCAACATTTCAAAAGGCTGTGACTTGAAAGTGGTGAGAGATAAAGGCATACTGTAAATGAGAAAACTATTCATCATGACCCAAAGTTTGTGATAGGAGTAAATTAACTCATCCAATTTGCATATTGTGGCATCACCAGCAGGCAGCCATATTGGATTTCATAAATCTCAGTCAAAAAACATTTTGAACACATTTACACAGTAGATTTATTTTGTTTTGTGTTGTTTTTGTCGTCTCTTCTTCAAAATAAAGGAAGAGGAATCTGATGGGAAGAAATTCGCTCATCTAATTTGCATAATGTGACATCACTTGTACATACCTACAGCTACAGAAAGCATTCAAACATCAAAACGTTCAGCTCTGTAAGGATTTTCTGATGTTTGTGGCAATATGTTTGATATTTCTAAATAATTCACAGTGACGACATAAGCTGGGGGCGGAAATGGGCGTGAGTGCGAGGTCCCGCCAAACGCTGCTTGCACCTTTAATTATTATTATTCTTCTTCCTCCAAATGAATTGCCTTTTTGGGAGGCTTAACATACCCGAAAACTCATGAAACTTTGCACACATCTCAGAACTCAGAAATCTGATATTTTAAGGATCTCGTGTGCGGGTTCCAAAAAATGGCTCAGTAGCGCCCCCTACAAAAGTTTGAGGAAACAGCCCCTGAAGCTAGTTTAACCTGCATGTATGAAACTCAGCAGGCTTATGTAACACTCACAGACGTACAAAAAAGCCTCTTGGAGGCATGCTGTAAACCCAACAGGAAGTCAGCCATTTTGAATTTACTGTGCAATTTTGTTGCATTTTTGGCCATTTCCAGGGGTCACATATGAACGAACTAGTCCTAGAGATTTCATCCAATTGACTTCAGACCTTGGTCTGTCTCATCCCAAGACCTTGAAGATGAAAAGTTATCAAAAGCTTGAGTTTTCGTCAATGCGTGTAACCGTGGGATGGCGTCAAAGTTAGGGGTCTTGCCACTAAACCGGAAGTAGTTTATAACTCCAGCATACATGGTCCAATTTTGGCCAAACTTCACAGGATTGATGACAGTCCCACCCTGAACACATCTACATGTCAATAATTAGAGATAAACATAGTGCCCCCTACTGGCAATGGGAAATGTCATGTTTTAGACTTTAATGTACATCTCTTACAGACTTGACCAGATCCACTTCAAACTTGGTAAAAAAAAAGTCATAAGACATTGATAATGCTTTGTTGTGGAAACTGTGAGTTTTCGTCGAAGGGCGTGGCCACGGCCTGGCGGCGAACTTTGATGTTTCGCCGTGATGATAAACGTTGCTGTAACTTGACTCCACGTGGGAATATCTTGCCAAAACTTCACACATATGACGACAGTCCAGCCCTGAACACATCTACAGAGGAATTTTGAATCACCACCATAGCGCCACCTTCTGGCAACAGAACGCTATTTTATACATTCTTTGATGTCCCGCTTCTAGCAGGTTAATCAGACCCACCTCAAACTTGCTGGTCTAAGTCCTTAGACCTTGATGATGCTTAAAAATGAAGCTTTTGAGTTTTCATCAAACGCTGTCACCGTGGCGCCACCTTGTTTGCCATCAAACACGATGTTGTTTTGAAGGGACAAGGGATGCTTGAAAACTCACCAAATGTGGCATACACATTTACAGGTCACAAGTCCTGTTGTCTGATGTGATTTTTGTGCTTTGATGCATCAAGATGGCTCAACAGCGCCCCCTAGAATATTTCAATCAAGCAGCCCCCAAAGCTGGTTTGACCTGCATGTATGAAACTTGGTAGGCACCTGTAACACTCTATTACGTACAAAAAAGTCTCTTGGAGCCATGCTCCAAACCCAACAGGAAGTCAGCCATTTTGAATTTACTTGTGCCACTTTTGTGCGTTTTTGCCCATTTCCAGGGCTTGTAAATTAACAAACTTGTCCTACAGATTTAATCAGATTGGCTCCAAAGTTGGTGTATGTAAGCGTGACTACGTTGTGACCAAAAGTTATCACAGGATTTGCCCAATGTTGAATGGCATGCCCGCTGCGGCGTTGAATCTTGAGGTCTCACCATGAAAAAGCTAAATTGCTGTGGCTTTGGCATAAATGGTCCAATCTCCACCAAACTTCACATGATTCATATTAGTCCCGCCCTGAACACATTTTCATTACCATATTGCCTGATAATCATAGCGCCACCTAGTGTCGAAAGGAAGTACTTCTTATCAGACAGTTATCTTTGGATTAACCTGAAATTTCAATGCTGTGGTCTATATTTGATGTACACAAACATGACATATCATTAGTGTCTACATGTGCTGCAGAGGGTTTAATTTTGATGTCTCGCCATGAAACAGGAAATTGCTATAAATTTGGAGTAAATGGTCTGTTGTCCACCAAACTTGACATGATTTATTTGTCCCACCCTGGCGTCCTGCCAGCCCCCCCGAGTTGCGTGAAGGTCGAGGGCCCGTTCATCGCTGCTTGAACCTTTAATTATTATTATTATACTTATGAACATTTAATCCCCAATTTGGCCCCTTTCCCATATTCAAAAACTCACCAAATTTGGCACACGCGTTTGGCCTGGCGAAAAATTTTATAATCTATTGTCGTCCTGAATTTCCACCACTAGGTGGCGCTATGATCAAGGAAAGTGCGTTCATATACTTTATTGCACATTCAAAAACATTATATGCACGCGTTCAGTGAATTGTGCTGAATCTCGTGATGTAGGCCACGCCCATTTCCGCCTACGTTCTTTTTCCGCAAATGTGCAAAATGACGTAAACCTAGTTTTTCGAACTTCTCCTAGGCAATTTCACCGATTTGCACGAAACTTTGCACACATCATCTGTGGACTCTTCTGACAAAAAGTTATTAAAAAAATTTTGATATTCCCAAGAATACTGAAGTTATTAAATAGCAGCTTCCTGCAGATTTGGTACAAAAGAGGAAGTGCTGCATATCTCCATAATGTGTGTCCAAATGACATGAAACTCAGTTTACTCCTTACACATGAGCCCCTGAAGCTCTGTGCAAAATGTCAGGCGATGACCACAAGGTGGCGCTCTTTAAATTGCAGTGTTATATATCTCCACATCGGTTGTTTGGATTAACACGAAACTTATAACAATTATTGTCAATGCCCTCCTGAGGATATCTGAAAAAGGAGTTACCGATCTGCCACTAGGTGGCGCTGTGGTGGCAGTCTAACTTAATATTTGGCACTGTGCCAACACCATAACACTTATGGAAATGAAATTGATAGGGGTGGTAAAGACTGGCCCCTGTAACTCACACACCAAAAATGACCAGCAGGTGGCACTATTTTCAATGCAAAAGCGTGTTTGGCCACAACTCCCACATAACATGTCACATGTTTTGAAATTTTATATCTCAGTGTTCCCTGAATTCAGCTGAATTGTGTGATGTAAGGTACACCCACTTTTGCATTAAATTTCCATTTGCAAAATCGCGAACAATGAGAAACCTACTTTTTTGAACTCCTCCTAGGCGACTTGACTGATTTGCACCAAACTTTGCATGAAGCATCTGTGGACCCTCGTGGCAAAAAGTTATTAAAAGAATTTTGTTTGTCCAAAAAACGCCCAAAATATAAAACAACAAATTCCTGCACATTGTTGTCAAAACAGGCAGTCTTTCATATCTTGACCAAATACAGTCGGATTACCATAACACTTTTGCTAATTGTGTTCCATGGCTCGATAAGGGTTTGTGCAAAATTCAGTGCAAATCGGCCAATAGGTGGCGCTCTGGTGGCAGTCTAATTTGTGTGAATGGAAGTAAATTGGAAAATCTTCAAATCCTCTTCAAAACTCATTGACTTTCAACCTCTTCTTGTCCCTCATTCAATCAATCAATCAAACTTCATTTGTATAGCACTTTTCATACATTAAAAATGCAGCACAAAGTGCTTCACAGAATAAAAACAAACAAAAAACAATACATACATATTGAAAATCTGCCCCTCCCACCCCCACATATAAACACACACACACACACACACACACACACACACACAGTCAATATAGTCAATAACATGGCTGGGCACTGAGGAACCAGGTGAGGAAAGAACCACCTATGGGGAGCCATCCACACTGAGAGGCACTACAGCCCACAGCCACAGGGAGCGCCACCACAGAGACCACCCTGACCAGACAGACCGGGGTGGACTCCACACATGGTGTGGAGATTAGGAAAAATTAAAGAGTTAAAGATTAAAATAATATTAATAATAATAATAATAATAAATAAATAAATTAATTAAGATTTCGAGACTAAAATGCATAAAGATTTAAAAATAAATCATTTAAAAGCATTAGAAAGTAAAAAGAACATATAATAGAAGAATTAAAAGAGTAAAAGAAATCAGTTAAAAGCTAAATTAAAAAGGTGAGTCTTGAGCCTCCTTTTAAAAACATCAACAGTCTCTGCAGTCCTGATGCTCTCCGGCAGGCTGTTCCATAAGTGAGGGCCATAATGGCTAAATGCAGCCTCCCCGTGGGTTTTTGTTCTAACTCTTGGAACAATTAAAAGGCCGGTGCCGGAGGACCTCAGGATCCGCGAGGGTTGATATGATAAAAGCAGGTCAGGTAAATAAGATGGCCCAAGACCGTTGAGACATTTAAAAACTAGTAAAAGAACCTTAAAATCGATCCTGAAACACACGGGGAGCCAATGCAGCGATTGTAAAACTAGTGAAATGTGCTCCCGCCCTCTGGTCCTCGTCAGCACTCATGTGGCTGAGTTTTGGAGTAGCTGCAGGTTAGAGATGGTCTTTTTGGGAAGACCAGACAGCAGGGCATTACAGTAATCTAAACGACAAGAGATAAAAGCATGCATCAGCACCTCCGTGTTAGCCTGAGAGAGAAACGGGCGGACTCTGGCTATATTCTTAAGATGATAAAAACCTGTCTTTGTTACATTTTTGATGTGTGGAATAAAACTAAGCTCAGAGTCAAAAATGACATCCAGGTTCTTCACACATTGTGAAGGTTTATAATCTTGTAGTTTTGGTAAAAGTTTCACTCTCTGGCCTTCAGGACCAATAATTAAAACCTCTGTTTTGTCCTGGTTGACCTGTAGGAAATCCACTGCCATCCATGACTTGATATATAAAATGCAGTTAAAAAGGGTATTAATTGGCCCTGTGTCATCAGGAGACACAGCGATGTACAGCTGTGTGTCATCTGCGTAACTGTGGAAGCTGATGCCATGCCTCCTGATGACGTCCCCAAGGGGAAGCATTTAGAGATTAAAAAGAGTTGGACCTAAAATTGACCCTTGGGGCACCCCACACCTAATTTCATGCGTTCTGGAGGAACATGTATCCATACTTACAAAGAAACAACAATCTGTGAGATAAGAGCTGAACCAGTTAAAAACAGTACCAGAGAGGCCCACCAGGTTTCTGAGTCTGTTTAATAAAATGTGGTGATCTACTGTATCAAAGGCGGCGCTTAGATCCAGTAGTACCAAGACTGTGAGTTTTTGTGAATCAACATTCAACCTAATATCATTTAAAATCTTTAAAAGGGCTGTCTCGGTACTGTGGTTCATCCTAAAACCAGATTGATATTTCTCTAAAATACAGTTTCTTTTTAAAAAATCATTTACTTAGTTAAAAACCAGTTTTTCTAAAATCTTACTTAAAAACGGTAAGTTGGATACAGATCAGTAATTATTAAAAATGTTGGGATCTAAATTACTCTTCTTCAGAAGGGGCTTCACCACCGCTGTTTTGAAGGCAGCGGGGAAGTCCCTGCTCTGAAGAGAGTAATTCACTATATTTAAAATCTGTTCCTCAAAGAATCCATAAAATGTCTTTAAAAGTGATGTGGGAATCTAAAAGGCAAGTTGTTGGGTTTACCTGGGAGAAAACTCGACCAAGTGTCCTTGCATCAACCAGGACAAAACTCTCCAGTGTTTCCTCAGGTAAAAGCAATGATCCAGGTGTGTTAAAAATTACATTCCGTTGGGATAAAAGACTGGACCTGATATCAATGATTTTACTTCTGAAGTGGTCTGCAACGTCCTCGCAGAGGGCATCTGTTGATATGTTGGATGATTTATTAAAATTGGTGCTGGTTAAAAGATTGAAGGTGGAGAAAAGAAATTTGGGGTTGTTTTTATGATCGGAAATGAGTTTTGAAAAGTGGGATATTCTTGCCTGTTTGACTGTTTTATTGTAGGTTTTGAGTTGTTTACGTAATATTTCAAAATGAACTGTCAATTTGTTTTTTCTCCACCTCCTCTCTGCACTCCTGCATTTTCTTTTCAGTCTTTTGATGTTATCATTTCTCCACGGGGGTGTAGGTTTTGTTTTTATGATTTTGGTTAAAAGTGGAGCCACTGAGTCAAGTGTTAACTTTAATTTACTGTTAAAATTGTCCACAATAAAATCACAGAGTGCAGGGAAAATTTCAGCTCTGCTCTGTAAAATCTCAATAAAATTTGCAGCCACTTCAGAAATTAGGTAGCGTTTCCTCACCGTTCTCACCAGGGCCTCCTGATGGCTAAAACTGGTGATGTTAAAATACACACAGTAGTGGTCAGACACAGCCAGGTCAACAACAGAGGACACACCAGTGGACAGGCCATAGGTTATGACCAGGTCCAGGGTGTGTCCTCTGTTGTGAGTCGGCTGTGTGACGTGCTGTTTAAAATCCATGCAGGTTAAAAGGTTTGAAAATTCTCTGGACATTGGATCCGAGGTATTATCAACATGTAAATTAAAATCACCAGTTATTAAAATTCTGTTACAGGTGGTGTGTATGATTGTTAATAGTTCTGAAAAATCAGTGATAAAAGAGGTGGAATGGTGGGGTGGTCTGTAAACTGTGATACAAAGAATAGGAGGGCTGCCAAAAACAAAGGCATGATACTCAAATGATGAGTAGCTGTTATAAGAAACTTCAGTAGAGTGCAGTGAATTTTTAGTGACTGAAGCAGTTCCGCCTCCTTTTACCCCTAGTAGAAAATAAAAAATTAAAATTTGGTGGGCAGGCCTCAGTGAGAACAACAGGTGCGTCAGTGCCAAGCCATGTCTCTGTTAAAAGAATACTGTCCAACTTGTTATCTAAAATCATGTCATTTATGATAAAAGTTTTATTTAAAAGAGAGCGCACGTTCAGCATGGCCAGGTTAATGTCTGTGCCAAACGTGCGCTCATCATCACAATGTGGTGAGTGTGGAGCAGGTGTGAGGGGAACTAAGTTTTTGGGGTTGCTATTGGTCCATGGTGAAGTTGTTCTGTTAAATCTGTTTGAAATTCTGACTGGGATGGATGTGGATGTGGGAGTGGGTTGGGGATGAACCAAAGAGGAAACCAGGGGGGCGTGTGCTTCCAATGTAAGTCAGTCACATGGGGCACACTGAGCAGCATGCTGAATGTTAGCCGCTAACATGCGGCTGCTCAGCCTGCTCGGGTGAAGCCCGTCAGCCCTGAAAAAAGAGGACCGGTTCCAAAATAAGTTAAAATTGTCAATAAAAGTGAAACCATAGGTGCTACAGGCAGCCTGGACCCATGAATTGAGGGAGAGTACCCGACTGAAGCGTTCTGCCCCGCGGGACAGCAGGGGACCGCTGATAAAGACCGACTTACCACAGTTTTTTAAAAGGTTAAAAAGAGCAACAAAATCCATTTTTGTCTGCTCTGATTGCCGGCGGGCCATGTCGTTTGAGCCCAAATGGAAAATCAGCCGATTTATGGAGGAAGGGAGTGAATGAAGTAGTTCTGGAAGTTTGTCAACGATGACCGCAACTGTGGCTCCAGGAAAGCAGTGAGTTGTGGCGTTGAAAAAACGAATATTCCTGATGATGCTGTCTCCAAACAACATGGTGGAAGGAGGGAAAAGAGGACGAAGAGGAACACGATGGGGATTGGGTGACTCACATGAGGCAGGTGGACGGTCCATGCTGCGTGACCGGGGGGGCAGGAGCGGCGGCGACTCGGTGGTCCCGGTCCCGGCCCCGGCAGGAGCAGCGTCATCCCGGCTGTGGGAGAGGAGTCCCCTGGAGCGTCTCCGTACAGCCTCCTTTAGGAGCCTCCAACGCGCCGCGGAAGCCGATGTCCGGGATGGGAGTCGTTGGTCAGGTCCTGCAGCCGCGGCACTCCGGTCCTCAGGTGCCAGCGAGGAAGACGCGGATCCATCCGTGCAGGGAGCTGCAGGTGTACCACCGGCCGGCGGAGAGGGAGCCACAGCACCGTTAGACGCCGAGGCCGACTCCTCCAAGCGGGGTGCGGCTGGAACAGCACCGGTCGGCGGGGAAGGAGCCGCAGCGGCAGCGTCTGCAGTGCCAGCATCTGGATCTCTGTCCGATGCCAGGGCGCTGTAGCGGTTTGACAGGCTGAGGCGCGGAGGTGAGGCAGCACAGCCAGGGCCTCTTTTACCCCTACCGACCACCTCCACCCAAGACCACCGGCGACTCGGTGTTGAGCTGGAAGACAGTGGAGGCCAAGTGCTGGGATCCCAGTGCACCGTGTCCTGGAGGGCCACCGTGAGTGAGGCGATCTGGAGCGACTGTTCAAGCCACCTCCTGGAGGGCGGTCAGCATGGAGGATTTGATGTTTAGCTCACCAGAGAGCCGGCGAATGTCCTCTTTCAGGTCAGAAATCTTTTTGTCTGCTTTTACAAGCTGGGGGTCCACATCGGCGTGCATAGATGTAGCCATATATAGGCTATGCTGGCGGAAGCTTTCCCACCTGTCAAGCAGGCCGTGTCGGCTGTTAAAACCCCTAATGCATGGACATCCAGTGATTAAAATAACGTCCAATTAAATGAGATAAAAACAAAAATAAAAACAACTGATGTCCAAACAGATAGCTTAAAAGTCACTCCAAAGCTAAAATAAATCAGTTTAAAATCGCGGGTAAGGGAGAGCACAGGATCTTTATCTTTATTTCGGCCATGACCAATAATCTTTTCTTTATGAACACTGGTAGATAATTATCTTGCCACCAGGTGGTCTTTGGCTGCTCCTGACGCTACCGTCATAAAAACAAGAGACGAAGAAATCTGAGTATCTGATCGAAAATTGATACACAGGTCAAGAATGGGGAGTTCTTGATTCTGATACCTTTAATTTTCAGTGCCTGCTGTTTTTAGATCAGTGGGACAGAGCTGCCAGCTGAAATGGAGGTGATACAGCCCCCTCTCTCCCTCCAAATGACTCCAAAATGCTCTAGTGGAAAACACACGGCTTGCGCATCCCCCACGCTATGAAATAATAATGTATAATTAAGTAACATTACGACACATGAAGCAAATACTCGGAACTACTTTCTTCAATAAACCACTGGGCGGAATGACACAGTTTGCACTTGAGACAGTGCCGTAGTTATTGCTTGCAGCCTTGCATTTGCGGTATCGTCAGCTGGACCCAGCAGAAAGTTTGAGAAAGGTTTATAGGGTGCTGTTGTAAATCATGGTTTACACATATAATGTAAAATGTTGCGGTAACAAGCCGAAGACGTGGAGCAGAGTGACGTATACGGACAGGATTAAACAATGTGTGCTGGACATCGACCCCAACACGCCTGTGGAAACGGTCTGTAAAATGTTTGTTTACGAGGACTACAGTCAAAGGATGGAGCGCAGAAGCTCAGGAATGGTTCAAATGCTTTTCTTAAAAGATAAGCATTTGAATCTGTCGGCATCACAAAACGAACAGACGTGGTAAGTGATCGTTGTGTAATTGTGCTCAGCATCTCTCTGCTGTAACGTTTACGTTACCGGGCCGGGCCCGGCGGGCCCTATTAGCAGTCGGCCTTTTAAAAAAATGAATAAATAAAGGCCGGCCTCTTTTATAAACTGGTGGTGTTTATGTGACATTTTTGGCATTTATAGAGCGCTAGACCCGGATTACACACATCCACACACACACATCAACCCTCACCCAGGCACATGCACTCTCAGCTGATTGTAATCAGATAAGATGGCGACAAGACGCAACTTCAGTGTTCATTTAAAGCTAGAAGTTTTGAAATATTCCGAACAAATGTCGGGGGAATACGCCGCGAGGCATATGACGCCTGGTTAGCAGAGGGCGGCAACAGAACCTTCACAAAAGGAGGGAACATGAGAGCAGCTGACAAACGCAAGATAACGGCTTACCAGCGACACACAAGCCCGTCTCCAGGTCCAGTAATTTCCTCTTTCGTTGGTGTCATGACTGCCCAGTACCTGGACAACCGAGCCGTGGCGGCACACAGGTAGGCTAATATGTGGCGTGTCAGAGGAAAAACGAGCCATTCACATTTCTCTCTTTGTGTCAGTAACGGCCCACAAACATCACTGCACTTTAGGGACTGTTCGTTACTTGTCAGGGGAGGAGGGTGGCTGGTTGATTTTTATGAAGTTTTTTAATTTTATTTTGATCCCCCCTACCCTTTGGGCCCGAACGACGCATAGTGCGTCCAAATTCACACCTGTTCTTCTCAAGCCCCAACCTCCGGGGGAGACGAGTGAGACCAATGCGGAAGTGCCAAAAACTGCAGTTCACTGACTGTCCACTTGAGGCTGGCTCCGGAAGTGAGTCAATTCCCATAGACCCCCATGTTAAAATGCCCAACTTTAGAGCAGAAATAAACATGTTTACAGCCTGGTACAAAAAATGGTTTTGGTCTCTATAGTTAAGTTCCCCTTTCATGACAACTCTGGGGGGGGTGAATTTTTTTCTAACTCTTTCGTTTAAATGTTATTAAGGTTTGAAATTGTGCATAATTAAGGGTGTGGTCACTTTAACTGACAGGTCGCACCATCACGGGTGGCTAACTAGCATGCTAACTAGCCGCTGGCTCTGCTGCAGAGCTGAGCCTCGACTCGGCCGTCTGCTCGGCGTCATCTCAGCCAATTCGTGCCCATGTTCAAGGCATTGAACCTGTACTCTCAGCCGTGTTTGCGCCTTTCGGATAATTTTTCAGGCAAATATTGGAGTAATATGGCTTGCTGTTCGACTAATTATACCAACAGACCGTCCAAGAAGTCTGTGCTCCAGGTTTTTCGGTAAGTGAAATTCTGAAATTCTAGTATTATTTTATTTATGTTTATATGTTAGCACTAATTAGTGGTCACCATCTAGCTTGTCAGCTTATTATTATATTATTAAGTCTTTATTTAATACATGTAAAATCACGTTGATACCGGAGGTCTCATTTTCAAATGCGACCTGTATCACAGCAGCAACATCCACATCAAGTTACAGAGCCACAGACAACACGATACAACACAAGCTTAGCTCGTTAACTAGCTAACCAGCCAGCTAACGGTTAGCTTTCTAGCAAGATGCCAGTCCAGGGATGCATCGAAGTCAGAGCCTGACAGAGAAGTGTTAGGATGTAGGCATTTAGGGAGAGAATATTTTGAACAAAAGGCTGAGGCTGTGTGAGGTTTGAAAATAAAGGTCCACCACGTTAGTTAGCTAACGTGTTGCAATGTTAACGTTGTCATATGAGCAGTGTAATGTTAACGTAACATTAAGGCTATACTTGTGTATGTGAATTAAAAAGTGGCGAACTGTGTGAAATTACAATAAGGTGTGTAACGTAATTGAAAAAAAACTAATGTGACATTTAACTGTCACATATAAAATATTAATAAGATTACTGTATGATATAGGCCTGTGTTTACACAATAGATAATGCACAGACAGAATATGAGGACTGTGATGGCCACCACCTTTTTGTTTTGCTAAAATAAATTGATTATGATCTGTTAAACATTGAAGTAAGTTAAGTTGTATTGTTTGCATGTAATGGAGTCTGTTAAGTAGGTAACCTAACACATATATTACTTTTAATATCTATTTGTCTGTGTAAAGTTTTCCTCTAGGTGACCCAGACAGACTGGACCAGTGGACACTCAACACGAGGAGACAGAACTGGACTCCAAACAAGACTTCCCATCTGTGCAGTGAACACTTTGAGAGTCTTCACTTCAGCACTGACTCCAGGATAAAGACACCTTTTTTTCATACAGTACCTCACAAAGAGTCAAGAAACTTCTTAGTTTGAAATGATGAATTATTGTCCATAATACATTTAAATGCATTACATAAATTACTAATTGTCATACATTACTAAGTACTCGATTAGGGCACAGCTTGCTCCATTACTATTCCTGATAAGGTGAAATTACTGACACACCAGTGCAGTTTAGTGTTCCCCTGATGCAAAAGGCCACATGAAGATTTTATTAATCAAGGAACATGACATGTATTTACCAACTTTAACATTTTAGTGCCTTTTATGCAAAGACCCTTTATCAAAGTGAGAATTACTATCTTTTCCCCACACAGTCTGTGAAGAACCAATGGAAAAAATATTCTCATAATGAGACAGCCGAACATAGCATGATTCCACAGTGGCAGTGAGCTTTGAGAACAGTTCAGTTTCCTTTTGATAGCAACAATTATTTTAATGTGGATGAATTGCATACTGTACATTCATACTCCTTTTGTCTTGGTAGTACAGTTAAATTTAAAATCACATTCAAATATAAAGTCGAATATCTACAGAACTTAAACACAAAACTACTTTATGAATGACAGCCACTTACTCAGCAATAAGATCATTTTGGTGGTGAGTGGGCTTTTAACCAAGACAGGCTGTAGTCAATGTTTTCTACCTGTGTTTTTAACCTATTATCTTTCTCTCATGTAGGACACTTGTGGAAAGTTACAACGCCTCGACCAATGTGATATTTACTCCACAGTACAGAGGTTGTTTAACAAGAAATTAAGATTTTGCAAATTATGACACTGGGGTTTTATAATTACTGTTATAAATCTTTTCATTTATTCCATGTGTACTTTTTGTAACATTTTAAAATGGATGTTTTCATGAATGCAAGCTTTGACTTAATTTTGTTAAACTGTTTGTGAAATGGTTTGAATTTTTGTGATATAAAGTGGATCAGACAAAATTTACTTTAGAGTAAAAGCAATTTTTTTGAAAGCTGTCTTTCATCAGTTTCCTGTAATGATTGGAAATATAGTGGTGATTTAAACCTTTAACAAAATATAATAGTTATTAATGGCATCCTAATGTTTTCATTTATGTCTTAACATTTACCCAAGTTTGCATTTATCTTAGCAGAATGTAAAAAAAAAATAAATAAATAAAATGAAAAGCTGATGTTATGTGCTGGTTTTTTTTGGACATTTCTTTAAGACAAATGAAGAAAATTCACTGAGAAACTCTTCTTCTTTTGTGAAAAACAAGGAAATATGTGCACACTGAATAGTTTTAAGTCCCGTAGGAGGTATTGTTTATTTGTGACGTTGTGACATATGAGAAGGTTCTGTGGGTATTGCTTGGTATTGAGACTTATATAGTGAGGCTAAAAAAACCAGCAACACATAATTGGCTGATTATCTTTCTGTTTGCCTCACTATAAAAACGTCACAGTACCTTTGCCTGAGGAAGACCCTCTCAGAGTTGGCAACATAGCAAACAAGTGATACCTCCTTGGGGGCTTCAAAACTATTGTGTCCAGCTAATTCTTTGTTTTTCACTTTGAGCCCTTTTATCCAGTCACATTCTTCTGTGTTAAAACTAGACTTCTAACAGAGCAGCAAACAAAGGTTACTCTTCAAAATCTTCTCAGGCTCTGCTGCTGGGTGTAAGGTGCTTAGTTATCTTCAAGTACAAAGTTAAAATAATCAGGCCCACACAGAAATGGACAGCTTAATTTTTTGTCAGTGACAATGTTAAACATTAATGCTTAATGTTTTGTCTGTAGTATATGATTTGTTTGCCCTTTCAATTGACAGTCAGATTTGATTGTGAAATACAACATTCAGTCAGTAACAAAGACAAAAGGAGTGCAAATGTAAATAGAATTTATTGAAATTTTAAACAAGTTATAGATGAATATCAAAAGCTCAATATAGACCCGTTCACGGTTTGTACACAATGATGACGTAGTACGTATGCGCGCGCATTTTGGCAACGGAAGTATGGCGGAGATCGACAGTTTGTCAAGCTATGCAAGGGGATTATCAACAAAAGATCGCGAATGTTACCTCAACAAGTTGACTTTGACAAATGGTGTCCGACTTCCAGATCCGTGTGCTATTAATGAGTGGGTTGAAGACGTTAGCAAGTGGCCGAATATACAGTGGCCAGATATATATACGTATTTAATTGAGAAACCGAGCGTGTACACCAGAGAGAAATTACGAGCCTATAAATCGCTGGATGCTTATGAGTATGTTGTCTGTGGTCATGTACAGAACGTCAAATACCATGACATAGACTCAGAGTTTTGTGTGTTGAAATCAGAAATTCTCCCTAGTCAAAGACAAGGACACAAGACAACGATGTATGAGGCTTGGGTTATAATCAACCAACGAGAAAACTACGTCCTCACAGCGAATTGCACCTGTATGGCAGGGTAAGTAACCTATTATTTGGTGTTGTGGGCTTGTAGCTAACATAGTTCAGAGCTCTATGATATAGTGGTTATGCAAACATGAATTATGCTTCTGTTTTACTGTCCTTTCAGGTTATCATTATGGATCAGCCAGTATGTTTATTATGTTTTTGTGAAATTTCAGGCTTTAATCATGCTGCAGCCATGCAGCTGCAATATTATTCAAAGTTGAGCTCTATGTTAGGATGGGAAGGACAGAGAAAGCAGCAGTTACTTCTGGAGTGTGCATGTGGAAAGACATCAGCAGGAAAGAAGTCAGACCAGCTCCATTGAGGGAAATCAGCTTCCACAAACCAAAGAGGCTAGGCAGGCAGCTTCCAGCAGCTTCAACATCTGCTAGGAAGAATAGTATCACACCCAGAGGCATGTAATAGTTGACAGAGCCTAGATAAGTTTCCATTTGCCATAGTGCATTTAATTAATTCTCAAGATTTCTCCTCATTGTTTTGACACCATAATGTAGCCTGAGAAAGGTGTTACTTGGTGATTCAGAGATGAAAAACCTAAAGGCCTACAGACACAGTTTGAATAATGTCAGTATCATTTGTTATGTTAGTTTGAATATGTCTGTGCATTTGTCTTCAGATTACTGATTCTAGAAATTAGATTGTTTGTTATCTATTGTACACCTGCGTGTTTAAAGCTCTGCTTAACTGGTTTAAGAAGAATTCAGTCAGTATTCTTAAAATGTGAATATTATGCAGCACAATAATTGTGTCTTTTTGTTGCTCTATTATCAGTGTTGACAGATGATGACATCCGGGAACTGCAGGTTGTGGACCCAGGTGCTGCAGTGCTGACAAGCCTGGAGAAAAGTGACACTGACACTGCATCATCTGACACTGATTCAGAGGAGCATCCAGACTTACCTGAGCCCTTGACTGCTTTATTTGATGCAACACTCAAATGTGAGGATACATTTCACAGACTAAAAACTACACTGCAACCTCATCAATGTGAGAAACTGGAATTTGTGACACAGCAACAGTCAAGGTCAAAGGAGTGGCACACCTATAGGGCTGGTCGGATCACAAGTACCAAATTTCACCATGCGACCACAACTGACAAGATCAGCAAAACATTCCTAAATGATATAATGCAGTACAGCAAAACACAGTTAAATGTCCCATCTGTGCTCTGGGGTGAAAACATGGAGGAAATGGCAAGACAAGCCTACACTGCATTTATGTCCCAAAGCCATCCAGATTTCAGCATCAGCTCATGTGGCTTAGTAGTGCAACCTTCTGAGCCACACCTTGGATCATCGCCAGACGGGATAGCAAGATGTACCTGCTGTGGCAAAGGGGTGGTAGAGATAAAGTGTCCCTACAAATACCGCAATAGCCTTCAAGGATGCACAGAAGACAAGCAGTTTTGTCTGGACAAGTCATTCTCATTGAAACATTCACACCCATACTACTATCAAACTCATCTTCACATGTTTGTGTGTGATGTTAGCTACTGTGACTTTGTGTTGTGGGAAGGAGGAGTTCATTGTGCAACGTATCCTAAGAAATGAGGAGTTTCTGCAGGAGGCTTTGCCAAAAGCACAAGACTTCTTTATCTCGAGTGTGTTGCCTGAACTACTGACAAGAAGACATGACCCTGTATTGGTGTCACAGAGAGCCTGCAAATACTGTGAAAGGCCAGATTTTGGCAAAATGATAATCTGTGTCAAATGCAACAACCGCTTTCACTACAGCTGTGCACAGATCAAAAGGAAGCCAGAAACATGGTTATGTAGGAAATGTCTGAGAGTTGAGGCCTGAATGCCTTCATTTAGAACTGGGCAATATATTGATATTGTGATATGAGACCAGATATGGTCTTAAATGTTGGATATGGATTGTCTTTTCCTGGTTGTAAAAGTTGCATTACAGTTAAATGTCATTGTCATTGTGTAAATATTTTGTGAAAGCACTAATAGTCATCCATATTGAGGTATTTGGTCAAAAATATCAATCTGAATCTGGTCCATATCACCTAGACCTACATTTATTAAAGTTTGAAACAATGAATTCATCAGCAGCCTTTTCCTTACATTTTATGTTGTTGTTATTGACTGCTGTGTGTAGATGCACTTCAGTGCAACAAGACATTTAAAGTTTTATTCTGTAATGCTATGTATGTATCCATCCATAGAGATAATTTGCGACCTAAAATTAAGGATATTTGACAGACTCGTTTATTTACACTACTGTTCACAACATACAGAACCAGTTTGATTCTAATATATTGTACATACTCCTACTTTCCATGTTGTTAATGTTTAATCGCACTTTAATGGCACCTATGTTGTTTGTATACATTTCTCAAATGGTTATTTTGGAATGAAACTCTGTTAATAACATCATTACAAATAAAAGTGATACTGCACTCTGAATTGTTGTAGTCTGAGATAATCTGGGGGAAAAAGGACCATTAGACACATCAGCGGCAGCCAATGTTGGAAGGTTTATTATAATTCAGTTTTAAGTACAGTTTTAAGTTTTAAGTACAGTAAATACATGTTTTACAGATGTAAATCACTTTATAACTCATACATGGTTATGGGTAACTCATTTGGGAACAACACTCTTACAGAGGTTTGTGAGGGCACCACATACAGTCACAACATCATCTAGTATGTTAACCTGCGACACTGGAATAACTGTTTGCAAAATCTTAAAGTTCTGCCACCGACCAATAACTCGTTCCACATGGATCCTCACACGAGAAAGTTGTCTAGATGTGTCCACTTCCTGTGCAGAAAGCTGCTTTTTTCCTTTGGTGAAATGAGGGATACGAAGGGTTGCAGCATAAGCCGCAAGCTCATCTCTGATGAGAAATCCTCTGTCTGCTAAAACCTCATCCTTAGGCTCCAAAAGTTTGAAGAAACCTGACTCTTTAGTGATCTGCTTGTCTGAAACCCGTCCACCCCACCCAGGAGACAGAAATGAAATTGCACCAGCTGGAGTGATGCCAATCAAATATTTAATGGTGTTGTTGTGTTTATAATTTGACCATGTCTGGGCCCTGGCAGTCAGATTACTGGGTCTAGCTATGAAAATTTCAGTGCAATCTATTATGCACCGGCATCTTTTAAAGTTGCGCTTGAATATTTTTGGCATATTTTTAAGTATTGCCCCCTTACTTGGCCATTGAATGAGTGGCTTGAGGACCACGGCCATAGCAGGGACCCAGCTCCGCAAAATATTTGATACGGTGGTTTTTGATACCTTAAATCTATATGCCAAGTCAGTATTACTTAGGCCCAACCTTAATTTCATCAATATAACCAATAGGTGGTCCTCTACTGTAAGTTTTTGGCTAATTCTTTGTACGCTGCACGTTATTTTTGTAAGCAGCCACTCAAAGATCACGGAGGTCAGTCCTGTGAAAAATCAATTGTCCAATGTTGCACTTAACAGTGGTATAGGAAAATGTAGATTTTTGCAGCTCCTCTTTCAGCTTTACATTTTCAGCTCGTAGTGTGTCAAACTCCTGTCGCAGGTTGACATACTCCTCCTGAAGTTGACTGTGTCTCAGGTTCAGATCATCGTACTCTCTCCTTGGAACTGGGATATCCTCCTCAGCTTTAATATAGAAAAGTGAAAAATTAGCATGTGCTGCAACCAATGCAGACAAGTTCACAATCCAGGGTTCTCTAACATTTTTACCAATGAATTTTCAAAACTTTTCCATGATGTTTCCATTATACTTTGCCCCATTCCCATAACTTTATTTAAGTACTTTAAAATAGGTAGGCCTATATTGTAGTATGATTACAAGGAGAGTAGGAGAACAGGAAAGAGGGGAAGAATAAGAAGAGGAGGAGGTGAAGCGAGGGAGAAACAATACCCCAAAACAGTGTGTATTAAAAACTTTTCATAAACATTGTTAATTCCAAAACCACTTCAAGGCCTGGAAAACTGTTCTAATTTAATAACTTCTCCTGGAATTTCATGACGGTGGGAACCCTGACAATAGGTCAGTTAACTGTAAGATTAAATATATTCATACCAGGACAATGATCCATACTGCATTCTTGTTCTGGAGTTTCAGAATGAGCAGGTTGATTTACTGCAGTGTTAGGTCTGTCATCTCTCCTCCTTTTCCTATGGTACCTACAGTAAAAACAGCAGAAATTTACAGTTAGACTAATCCATATCACAAAACAGCAGCTGTAGGCACAAAAGCTTATGCAAGAGAGGAAAACAAACTAAAAACGACTGAGAGGGGGGCAACTCTAATTACTCTTACCTGTCCATCTTTGCCTCGGGGTTCTGGCTTTGTTTTGTGTACACAAACACAGAAGGCACAAAATCAGGACTACTAGAGTCCAGTGATGCCTCACCTGCAAATAAAACACACACACACGTTTGTTTACTAGTCAAATCTAACGCCAGCTAGTCATCAAAGTTTAGCTGCATTTGATTATTATTCTACATCGTACAGACAATCACTAATGTAAACCAGGCTTTCCAGTAGAATCAAAGAGTAGATAGATAACCTTACCTGATACAAAGTGGGCGCTGCAGACGCGAGCATTTTTGATTATGTCCTCATTCCAGTCAACACGTTTAATCGCTTGCAGCCACAGACGCCGCCGGTTGCTCTGAAACGGTCGTGATCCTGTCGGAATCCTGTAAAACTTTAGTCCGCCGGTGGAATATCGATTCTGACAACCGTACACGCAACAACCAGACATTTTGATGCTGGAAACAGTTTTTATCCACTTTTAAATGCTTGCTATCTCGTCTGTGTCGGTCAGAACGGCTGGGGAACGCTGGGGAACAACACCACTTCCGTTGCCAAAGTGCGCGCGCAACTATTTGATGACGTTGGCCGTGAAGGGGTCTATTAGCCATGACAGCCTGGGCTATGATCAGGCCTAACAAAATGTGTCCTAAAGGCCAAATTCAAAAGCAGTAACACTGCCAACTGTAAGCAGTTCACTGCGTTTGGAGGTGGTCTTTAAGACAATTAACTAATTTACTTAAAAACATATAATTTCTCCTAGGTGTGAGATGAATGTGTCTGATGTGAGGGTGCTCAATTATGGCACCATTTAAACTATGAACAAATGTAGCCATAACACACATTTCCTGGCCTTATCAATCTTTGCTGGATTGCCACCAGCCTCCCACCTGCACCTTTGGGCCAATGAAGAAAATATTATCTTAATGCCAGGATGCTGGAGGTGAAGCTGGTGCAGGTCCTCCTTCATCATGCTCACCAGCTTGACACTGCTGACCTTCCCCATGTCATTGCCGCCACAGTGGAAGATGAGGACATCTGGTGCTGCTCTTCCTCGCAGGGAGTGCGAAAAGAAGGAGAGAAGGCCTCCCCACTGCAGTCAGCCAAACCAGTAGACACGGACGCCCGGCATGCTGAGGGTGCTTCCCAAGGTCTCTGCAGCTCTCTGGACACCACGCCGGACATAGCTGTCACCAATGATCCACGCTGTGTATATGAAAGTAAAATGAGTGTAATAAATTATTAGCGTTATATATTTAAAAAAAGTTGAAGCGGTTTTTTTTTTTTTAAGATAACAGCTGAATCATTGTTTCAAAGTTTGTTGTATAACGTTAGTTTCAGCTAAACTCAACTTACCTCAAGTTTCGTGAGGGAGCTGGCACCAAGGGAGCAGCCAACACCACAGGGCTAGCCAAAGTAGCGTAGCTTCTTAGCCTCGTAGCTTCTTAGCCTAGCTTGTTAGCCTTAGCTAACTTAGCAGCGCCGAGCGAGGTGGGCGTGTTTAGGCAGCCAGGCTTCCTTTGGCCCACCTCTTTGCCCATTTTTGATTGTCCGGGAGTTGGGCGGAGTCAGGCACTGCCAAGATGGCGACGTCCAGAGCGGAGTATTTTGAGCTTCAAATCCACTCTTCAGAAACGGACGGATGACGTCACGGCGACTACGTCCATTATTTTATACAGTCTATGGTTCTTCTCTATTGATTTTCTCCGCGACCATGCGTCATAGCGAGAAGCCACGCATATCACATGAAACAGCGGAATTGTAGCTTTCCGACAAGGCCAAGCACTTGTCGGTAGTCCAATGTTTTCACAACGAAAAAAAATGATAAATTTACACTAAAATGATGTATAACAGAGCTTTCATACAGCTTTGCACACACATTACTCTTGGATGGATTACTCGCGAATGCAGGCTTGCACAGAAATGCCACGCATATCACATGAAAGCAGAGCTTTCCAGTGATACCACACACATCACTGTACTGTCATCCTGTCATGCTATAAATACAGATTAATTGTCTACAAAATAAAAACCTGACGATTTTCTTTACAATCCATTATACAGATCTTGTTATCAGTCACTTCATATAGTGAGGAATATCGTATCTTACCACGTCTTAGGCTTGTGTGTGTTTCTCCCTGTCTATCCACATTTGTAGTCCAGCTTTCAAGATGCAAATATCTCCATATTGTCCAGTTGACACTCCATCAAACTTTGTATGACAAGGACAGCCACTTCACCTTTGCGCACCCAGACATCTGTAGCCTAATTATGCATGCCTGACAGGGCCATAGTCACCATATACATTGAGGGGGACATGTGCCCCCCCAATGCCCAATTTTTTTTAACTGCAAAGAAACTGGCAAACATTATCTTGGAGGACATCATTGCACTTGGTTGACTATTTTTCTATTATCTTAGATGTAAATATTGCATGTTTCTTTCAGAGAAAACACATTTTTGACTTGTGAATGAGCCAATGGAATTTCTTGCAATAATGAAAAAATACTGGCAATCATGTCGGCCTGGCACAAACCACATGTTTTGGACAGCTGTGAAGTGACAGAATGTCCCACCATCATGGTTCTTATATTGCCAGATTCCAGAGAGTCTCCCCTCTTCAGATATGGCAGAATATGTCATGTTTGAACTTGCTATGCTGAGATACATGTAAAAATGTAAGAATTTAGTAACACGGATTTGTTTTGTTCATTGATATAAAAATTTATATGCAATACAGGCACATAGAAGGACATGAAATGATGGCAAATCTGGATAGCCCACATTGTCCTGAAAACAACAAGATATAGCATGTGTATGTAGCCTTTATAATGACTGTGATATGAGCTTAAAAGTAAAGACAGTAAAAATACCCCAAAAACGCCTAGGGCCCATAGGGTTAATCACTTATTAATGCTGTTTTTGAAGTATGAATAAGTCAATAAGTAATTTATTCCATTGAAATATCACTGATGTATTATAGAAAAGTGATTTATCTTTTTATAAATGACAAAAGGCACGTCTGCCTCATTCTTGCCGTGGTTTTGTGATACTACTCAGAACCGTGATACTTTCACTGGTATCTTACCGTGGGGGGTGGGGAGAGGTGGGGGTTGTGGGGGGCGCCGAGGGATGGTTCACCCAGGGCGTAAAACTAGCCAGGACCGCCTCTGGCACTGATATTTTTTCTGTAACCATCTTGCAGTCCGGTAAACCAACACCACCCACTACAACTTCAATAATAAAGTAGAATAATCACCTTTCTGACAAAAGCTAAAAATATAAAAACTTTTTAAATGTACAATGTGTGGCAGAGCTGTTGTATTGGATTGTATTAGATTGCACAGGTGTACCTAATAAAGTAGCCAGTAAGCCCCACATTTACACCACCAATCCATGCCTGCTCTGGATCTCCCTGCAGCACCCGGTTACTCGGCAGCCTCAGCCCCTGAGACCATGCTGATCAAAAGTTATTAAAAGCTTTTCTCTATGTCAAGGGGTGTGATTTGCTAAGACGCCCGCCCACCAAATCAGTTGGCTTTTTGATGGCTTCAGCGACCTCATATCCTCACGAAATTGATACACAGGTCAAGAATGGCAAGCTCTTACATCTGATAGGGGCGTCGCCCATGGGGGGGACAAAATGCCTCTATAGTCTCCCTTGAAATTTTCAAAAACCCCTCCCCATAGGGGTTTTCTTGGAGTACAAAGATGAAACGTCACACCACGTCAGGGTTAACTTACTCTGAGTTTGCACGTAACTGCTTCAGTGATGCGTGCCACTAGGTGGTGCTCTGGTGGCTGTCCAATTTAATATTTGGCACTGTGCCAACACCATAACACTCATGGAGATAAAATTGATAGGGGTGGTATAGACTGGCCCCTGTAACTCACACACCAAAAATGACCAGCAGGTGGCACAATTTTCAATGCAAAACCGTTTTTGGCCCACAGCTCCCACATAACATGTCGCAGGTTTTGAACCTTTGTATCTCAGTGTTCCCTGAATTCAGCTGAATTGTGTGGTGTAAGCCACGCCCACCTTCACAGTAACTTTCCATTCGCTAAATCGCAACAAATGAAAAACATACTTTTTCAAACTCCTCCTAGGCAATTTGACCGATTTGCACCAAACGTTGCATGTAGCATTTCTTAACCCTCCTGACAAAAAGTTAGTAAAAGAATTCTGATCGTCCAAAAAACGCCCAAAATATAAAACAACAAATTCCTGCACATTGTTTTCAAAACAATCAATCTCATATCTTGAGCAAATACAGTCGGATTACCACAACACTTTCGCTAATTGTGTTCCATGGCCTGATGAGGGTTTGTGCAAAATTTCGCCAATAGGTGGCGCTCTGGTGGCAGTTTAATTAGTGTGAATGGAAGTAAATTGGAAAATCTTCAAATCCTCTTCAAAACTCATCGACTTTCAACCTCTTCTTGTCCCTCGTACTTTGAGCCAGAGACACCATGTCAACTTTTAAAGAGTCAGAAGACCTTGAACTATTGGGCATGTATTCCGCTTCTACTTTTTGGCAAAATACATACGTGGGTTGGGTGCCTACCTGTATACTGGAAATGTAAGTAAGAGATTACTTTTATTTTTTTTATTTATCACAGCTGACAAGACATCTAGGTGCACGCCCCCAGGCGGCAGCATGCCCCGACGCGCATGGACTGTGAGGGCCCGTTCATCGCTGCTTGCAGATTTAATTATTAGGGCCCGAGCACCTAGCGGTGCGAGGACCCTATTGAAATGCAAGGATTTTTTATTCTTAGGGCCCGAGCACCTAGCGGTGCGAGTATCCTATTGAAATGCAAGGATTTATTATTATTATTATTATTATTATTATTATTATTATTATTATTCCTCCAAATAAATTGCCTTTTTGGGAGGCTTAACATACCCGAAAACTCATGAAACTTTGCACACATCTCAGAACTGGTGAAAAATTTGATATTTTAAGGGTCTTGTGCGCGGGTTCCAAAAAATGGCTCAGTAGCGCCCGCTACACAAGTTTGAGGAAACAGCCCCTGAAACTAGTTTAACCTACATGTATGAAACTCGGCAGGCTTATGTAACGCTCAGAGATGTACAAAAAAGCCTCTTAGAGGCATGCTCTAAACCCAACAGGAAGTCAGCCATTTTGAATTTACTGTGCAATTTTGGTGCATTTTTGACCACTTCCAGGGGTCATAAATGAACGAACTAGTCCTAGAAATTTCATCCGATCGACTTCAAACCATGGTCTGTCCCATCCCAAGACCTTGAAGATGAAAAGTTATCAAAAGCTTGAGTTTTCGTCAATGCGTGTGACCGTGGGATGGCGTCAAAGTTAGGGGTCTTGCCACTAAACCGGAAGTAGTTTATAACTCCAGCATACATGGTCCAATCTTGCCCAAACTTCACAGGATTGATGACAGTCCCACCCTGAACACATCTACATGTCAATAATTGGAGCTAAACATAGCGCCCCCTACTGTTTTAGACTTTAATGTACATCTCCTACAGAATTGACCAGATCCACCTCAAACTTAGTGAAAAAAGTCATAAGGCGTTGATGATGCTTTATTGTGGAAACTGTGAGTTTTCGTCGAAGGGCGTGGCCACGGCCTGGCGGCGAACTTTGATGTTTCGCTGTGATGATAAACGTTGCTGTAACTTGACTCCACGTGGGAATATCTTGCCAAAACTTCACACATATGATGACAGTCCAGCCCTGAACACATCTACAGAGGAATTTTGAATCACCGCCATAGCGCCATCTTCTGGCAACAGAACGCTACTTTCTACATTCTTTGATGTCCCGCTTCTAGCAGGTTAATCAGACCCACCTCAAACTTGCTGGTCTAAGTCCTTAGACCTTGATGATGCTTAAAAATGAAGCTTTTGAGTTTTCATGAAACGCTGTCACCGTCACGCCACCTTGTTTGCCATCAAACACGATGTTGTTTTGAAGGGACAAGGGATGCTTGAAAACTCACCAAATGTGGCATACACATCACAGGTCACAAGTCCTGTTGTCTGATGTGATTTTTGTGCTTTGATGCACCAAGATGGCTCAACAGTGCCCCCTAGAATATTTCAATTAAGCAGCCCCCAAAGCTGGTTTGACCTGTATGTATGAAACTTGGTAGGCACCTGTAACACTCTATTACGTACAAAAAAGCCTCTTGGAGCCATGCTCCAAACCCAACAGGAAGTCCGCCATTTTGAATTTACTTGTGCCACTTTTGTGCATTATTGCCCATTTCCAGGGCTTGTAAATTAACGACCTTGTCCTACAGAATTAATCAGATTGGCTCCAAACCTGGTGTATGTAAGCGTGACTACGTTGTGACCAAAAGTTATCACAGGATTTGTCCAATGTTGAATGGCACACCCGCTGCTGAGCGTTGAATCTTGAGGTCTCGCCATGAAAAACGAAATTGCTGTAGCTTTGGCATAAATGGTCCTGTCTCCACCAAACTTCACATGATTCATATTAGTCCTGCCCTGAACACATTTTCATTACCATATTGCCTGATATCCATAGCGCCATCTAGTGGCGACAGGAAGTAGGTCTCATCAAACACTTATCTTTCGATTTATCTGAAAGCTACATGCTGTGGTATATATTTGATGTACAAAAACATGATGTATAATTAGTGCGCTCTCCAACTCCCCCTAGTGGAAAGACGAAATGATACAAAATGTGACATATGTTATTCCAGCACTGTATGAAGGATATGCAGAGTCACTCCTGCATGCGGTATCTAACTTTGACAGAAATGAACTGATGCATCAGAAGGCATCCTGCCAGCCCCCCCAAGTTCCGTGAAGGTGCGAGGGCCCGTTCATCGCTGCTTGCAGCTTTAGTTCTTATTATTATTCTTCTGCCAATATGATCCCCAATTTGGCCCCTTTCCCAAATTCAAAAACTCATCGAATATGGCACACGCGTTAGGTCTGGCGAAAAATTTTAAAATCTATTGTCGTCCTGAATTTCCACCACTAGGTGGCGCTATAATCAAGGAAAGTGCGTTTTGGGCCATAACTCCCATATACTTTGTCGCACATTCAAAAACCTTATATCCACGCGTTCAGTGAATTGTGCTGAAACTCGTGATATAGGCCACGCCCATTTCCGCCTGTAATTGTTTTTTCCACAAATTTGCAAAATGTCCCAAACCTACTTTTTCGAACTCCTCCTAGGCAATTTCACCGATTTGCACGAAACTTTGCACACAGCATCTGTGGACTCTTCTGACAAAAAGTTATTAAAAGAATTTTGATATTCCAAAGAATACTGAAGTTATGAAATAGCAGCTTCCTGCAGGTTTGGTGCAAAACAAGAAGTGTTGCATATTTCCACATTGGTGTGTTTCAATGACATGAAAAGTTTACTACTTCCCCATGAGCCTCTGAGGCTCTGTGCAAAATGTCAGGCGATGACCACAAGGTGGCGCTCTTTAAATTTTAGTATTTTATATCTCCACATACGTTGCTCGGATTAACACGAAACTTAGAACAATTATTGTCAATTCCCTCCTGAGGATATCTGACAAGGGATTTACCAATCTGCCTCTAGGTGGTGCTGTGGTGGCAGTCTAAATTAATATTTGGCACTGTGCCAACACCATAACACTTATGGAAATGAAATTGATAGGGGTGGTAAAGACTGGCCCCTGTAACTCACACACCAAAAATCACCAGCAGGTGGCACAATTTTCAATGCAAAACCGTTTTTTGCCCCCTACTCCCACATAACATGTTGCAGGTTTTGAACCTTTGTATCTCAGTGTTCCCTGAATTCAGCTGAATTGTGTGATGTAAGGCACGCCGAATTTTGCATTAAATTTTCATTTGCAAAATCGCGAACAATGAAAAACCTATTTCAAACTCCTCCTAGGCGATTTGACTGATTTGCACCAAACTTCGCATGAAGCATCTGTTGACCCTCCTGACAAAAAGTTATTAAAAGAATTTTGATCGTCCAAAAAACGCCCAAAATATAAAACAACAAATTGCTGCATATTGTTTTCAAAACAGACAGTCTTTCATATCTTGAGCAAATACAGTCAGATTACCACAACACTTTCGCTAATTGTGTTCCATGGCCCAGTGAGGGTTTGTGCAGAATTTGGTGCAAATTGGCCAATAGGTGGCGCTCCGGTGGCAGTCTAATTAGTGTGAATGGAAGTAAATTGGAAACTCTTAAAACCCTCTTCAAAACTCATCGACTTTCAACCTCTTCTTGTCCCTCATACTTTGAGCTAGAGACACCATGTCAACTTTTAAAGACTCTGAAGTGACAAAAATCGGTGCCTGAAGTTGGGCCAGATGGCTCCCGACCTTGTCCTTCTTATTTCTTCCAAAGTATCTTCTGAAGTCTGTTCTGGGTCTAGGTTCGGCTGGCAGATCTTTAGGAAATCACTGGAGACAAGCTGGATCTGGTGCAATCGAGTTTATTGTGTTCACAGGCAATAACACAGACAAACTCATGAGTCAGGCTCCGGAGTATGACTAAAAAATTGCTTTCACTATCCTGGCTTATATGCGAGGTCGGAAAGATCTCCGCCTATTTCTATTGTCCTTCCCCTTTCAACCCGTTTCTATTGGTAGCAGATTTCTTCTCTTTGTTCCGTCTCAGCTATAATTTACCACCAGTATCTCCGGAGCTGCTCACATTTTATTTTTTAAAAAACACGTGAACCTGAGGGACTCTCATGCTACAATCCCTCGTGTTTCCATACAAAGTGATCCATTACACATATACTGGGTAATACAATCATTTGAGTGTGTGTGTGTGTGTGTGCTCCATACAATATAATCCATTACACATGTGCTAGGTAATACAATCCTTTAAATGTGCGTGTGTGTGTCTTCTTCTCCTGTTCATGAACCCCTTTTGGTGCAGTAGGCAATAAATCAAGTGGATGTGCTCCTCTTCATCCAGTGCTTAGTGTGGTGTTTGAGCTTACACACGTGTTATTATTCTTAGTAGAGTATATCACATCTTAACATCATATATGACATATATATGTGTATGTCTAACAGTTCCCTGAAAGTTCAGAACAGTATATAATGAAGTCTGTTAAAAGTTCAAAGCA
The DNA here is from genome assembly GCF_011397635.1 of Epinephelus fuscoguttatus. Lineage (NCBI taxonomy): Eukaryota > Metazoa > Chordata > Actinopteri > Perciformes > Serranidae > Epinephelus > Epinephelus fuscoguttatus. The sequence continues at coordinate 46,779,710 of NC_064759.1, read as the reverse complement.
CCATATGAGAAAATCTGCTATGCATTCGCAGTAAATCTGAGGAGGCCCGTGTTAGTTCACAGCTGAGATGTCACTGAGAGTTTACAACTTAGAAGTCACCAAGAGTTCACAGCTAGGATGTCACTGAGAGTTCACATTTATGTCTACCCATTACCTTTAAATGCAGTATCTATTCTTTAAAACAGTCTAAATATCTACTTTAATAGCAGTTTACACACAAACATGATTATGCAATCAATTCAGACCGGATACGATATAAGCCGGATAAAAATTACACTACATTCCCCCCTTTGGGGCTTAACAGTCCCACACATGATTACTTAAAGCACAGGAAATAAGGCATAGGCATAGGGGTGAATGAAAAATATATATATCCCCCCTTTGGGACTTTATAGTCCCATATCATCAGTTTAAAATCGCCAGCACCATTGTGTTCCAGTGGTTATATCAGTAGGTTATTAGTAAGTGCTGCATAGATCATCACATATAAGTTGAAGAGAATACTCTACGGCCTAGTGTTGTCATCCTGTAGCATGAGGATATAGAATGACATTTGCACACAGTATACTAATACAATTTGTGAGAGATTAACTAGTGACTTCACACATAAAGGTTACAGTAGACGTGAGTTATAAGTATCATGAGCTGTCCTCTTACTGTCCCTCGAGCCCTCCGGCTGGCATCCGCAGACGTCGATATGTTGCCAGTTGATCCTTTAGAGCGTCAACCTCTTCCTGCGTGGCCTCATAAGCGTTGAGCTGCTGCTGCAAGGTATCCCTTGCCTGTGTCAACTCATGGACTTGGCTACGCAAGTCCACCACCTGCCCCTCGAGCCGACGCAGATGGAGCCTGTGCAGTCTCTTACTGTCCCCTTTCCTTATCGCGTAGGTGCCATGACGGACTTTGCGAAGTCTCCTTCGCAAGTCAAGGGGAAAGCTGCGCACCAGCCGTCGAAAACTCAGTGCCGGAACATAATGCAGCTGGTTACGCAGCTCGGCCATCAACTGCATCTGTCGTAGCGTTGCAGGTGCTCCATCTGGCAAACATCGAAGCTTGATTTCTATTTCGTCTGGATCCACATTATATTCATCTTGTAGCAGTGTGCGAGTTGTCTGGGGCAGTGCAAACACACTCAGGTGTCCCACGTTACGTGGTGGCTTGCGACTCTGGCATGGCTCTGCTGGAGGTGGGGTGGTTGGTGAATAGCCAGGCGATGACGTCACACTATCCTCTGACGGAGTGGATGGGGCAGTGGAGCATCTTGGCATCATTTTTTTACTGCCACCAGGTTTAGGGAGGTCATCAGTGTGAGATGGTGCTTGTGAGGTAGGGGGTGCTGGGGGCTGCTCAGGCGTGCGGTACGGGGGGGGGTAATGTGGGCCTGGAGTGGTAATCGTCCATTCTACTGGCCATTCAGCTCCCTGCCCGGTTCCCACCTGGATCTGACTTCCCTGGCTGGAGGTATGTGCAGCTGGTGTGAATAGTTCTGGGCCGGCTCCCCCACTGCCGGAACTCACAACTGGCTCGGATTGTTGGCGGGACATCAGATAGCGGATCAGGCTGGTTGATGGAGGGTGGTTCAGTATCTGGATTGCCGGTGCCGGGGTATGGAGTTGATCATAGAGCTCATCTAGGGATACCTCGGGAGGATGGGCTGGTAATGGATGGCTGGACCCGGGTGGAGTAGAGACTGAGGAGGCCCCATCACGCCTGGTCTCTGTTGTTGCTGCCAGAACACAGATTGGTCTGCCTGGTTCTGCTGACATGGATATGGTGCTCTCCACGACCCAGCCATAGCCTGCTATTGTCTCAAAGATGTAGAGGACATTTTAGTGCACTTTCCCTTTACTGATTATCCTTTCCCTATTTACTCTTAAGTTTATACTTCACACAAGCCATGCAAGAAGGGTTAGTATATTAGTATCTGTTACAACTTAAATGCTGGTAAGTAGTGATTATGGTTTTTGGTGACAGCAAGGCCATCAGGGTCCCCTTAGGCAATTTCCTCATACACTGCTTCAACCCGTTTGGCTTTCTGATTATTTTGGACAGTTCCTGATGCCCTGCTTTGTAACATTATCTCATACTGGTTTCTACTCTGTCTACTTTCACCCTGCTTTTGTCGCTTGGAGCACTGTCTCTGGGAACCTGTCATGTCTTCATATGATTCAATGTTGGTAGGTCGTAGCCCTTGATCTATTACAACAAACTGTCCTGAGACGCTTGTCAGGGCCCTTCTGATTACAAGTCGTATCAGGGGAAGAACACAGCAGGCTATTACGAGGAGAGCCAACACAACAACACCCAAGAGCATTCCCAACATCTTCAAGGCCCTCTCTGGGGATAGTGATGACAACCAGTCCCACATTGAGGGGGTTTTGGTGTTCCAGTTTGAGTGCTGCACATGCTCATCACGTAAGGCCCGCATGCCTTCCAATGCTCTGGTCAAATTTCCACCCTCCCCTGTATGCATTGGAATGACAGTACAGCAATGCTCCCCTATTATATCACAGACCCCTTGGTCATGGGCTAGTAAGGTCTCAATAACAAGTCTGTTCTGTATCGTCATCAGGGATGTGGCATGTAGTTGTTCATTTACCCCTTCGAGGGCTCTTATAGTCCAATTCACGAACCTTTGTTGGTTATACCACAGATAATTTATCCACCGACTATTACGGGCTATATATTGTGCATTCACTGTAGACCCCCAAACTGGCCAAGATCCTAATACTCTACCTGTCTCTATCCATTCATCTGCTACAGCCTGCTGGTCCTTAGGGACTCCTTGAGGCACCTGGTCCCAGGTAATGTACACACTAGCATCTTCCTCCCAGGAGTGCCTCTGAGTTTCAGATGACCTACGGTTCCTTACTGGGGTGCTATTGGTTAGACTGAGTATCGTAATTGGTCCTGTTAACATTACTGGAGCACAAAGCCCCTCCCACTTAGCCGGCAATACTGCTTTTACCTGAAGTTCATGCTCACACATCCAAAATATGTCTGCTAGTGGGGTGGTACCATTGGTCAAGTCCATTGTCCAAATCCACGTGGTCCCATTATAATTTTGGCCCAAAACTATGGAGTCGTCCCCTCCATTAACTACCTGGTGACATTGGATTTTGGCTTCTTGGGTTGTATTACATACCTTTCGTATCTCTGAGAGCTGTACTGTACCTCCTGGCGTAGATATCCTTCCTGTAATCTTTTCATACCTACAGCGAATCCGCCTCTCTGCCTCCTGGCCAGCGTCAATTTGGGTGTCATTATCTAACTAATACTCTATCTTATTCCCTCGTGCTATACAAAATGGAAATATAAGGTCTGGAGTTAGGAGCACCACTGGTGGTACTTGAAATTCCTGTTGAACCTGATCAGAGGTATTCTTAAGACTATCTGGGCAAATTGCAGTTGTGTTGGTCCACCTCTTTCTACCCGCTGCCATCCACATGACACATGCAGCAAAATACTTATCCTGTTCCCAGCATCTCTCTATATCAGGGAGTGGTCTAACCTTGGGCAGGCCCCTTCTCCGGTGGCAAGCTACGCAAGTAGTGTTGGTTACTTGCTTAGCAGAATATTCTAACCATTGATAGAAAGCATTGGACTTCCATGTGGTGGTCCTTATTAACTCCACCTTCTGCTCTAGCACCTCTCTTGGTTTTCTTGGTGCTCTAGGATGCAACTGGAACCATTTCTGCGCCACCTTCAAAGATATAGTGAGCCCACCCTCTACATCTGTACACCCTCTCATATTGCACTGGACTCTTGCTGTCACCATTCCCTCCATGCTACAGCGTGATCCAGTGGATTGTCCATGCAGTCTAAGGTCTCCTGAACCTTCCATCAATACAGTATCATAAGTGTGTGACTTATAGTAGGTTAGTTGCATTATCTCCCTGTAAGGTATCTTCCCCTGTTTTGCAGCCAAAGTTCCCAATGCTAACAAACACTCGCTATTCTCATTCCGGCTTTTCCTATTCTGCGCTGCCCCTCGCTCTGATGTATTCTTGTTGCAATGAGCAATAGGGTTAGTATTAGCACAGCCACTGCCCCTACTTTGATTTCTAGTCGCATGCTGACTGAGCCCTTAGGTTGACCGGGGCTGTTCCCTCTCCAGGGTCTGAAGCTGGCCGGGGGACTGTTCCCCCTCTGGGGTCTGAGGTTCTGTCACTTGTGCTTCCTGGGCCTGAGCCTGAATCTGGGTCTGAGTCTGAGTCTGAGTCTGCGTCTGCGTCTGTGTCCTCTGGTTCCCTAGCTTCTCCTGCTCTTGGACTGACACTTTCCTCTCCCCCTTCTCCTTCTGTCTCTGTTCTCTCTCCTTCCTGTCCTTCTGCCTCTGCTGCCACCTCTCTCTCTGCACTTGTCCTCTCATGATCTGCCCTATCACTAGCAGGTGGTGACTCATGCGGCAGATGTTGGCCACTAGTCCCGGGGGAGGGGGAGCCTCCTCTGAAGAGCCCTCCTCTCCTGCTGATACCCTCTCTGGTAACGACCCACTGCTCTCACTCTGGGCTGAACCGCGGCTGTCACTCTGGGTTCTCTGTGCTCTGCGCCTCTGTGCCACACGTGCAGATCTCCTTGTCCCCTGCTCCTGTGGGGAGGCGTCGCCATCCCCTTCTGGATGATCTCCTACAGGCCTTGGGGCGGCTTCGCCGTCCCCTTGTGGCTCTGGGGTTACTGCTCGTTGTCTGGCTCTAGACCAGGGTATGGGTCCTGCTGGGCCTTGTGGGTTAGCTCTGCAGCAGTGGTTAAGGTGGAACCAAACGTCCTTACCTTCAACTTTCAAGGCAGTTGGTGTGGCAAGTATCACCTTGTATGGACCTTCCTTCGTGGCTGGTCCCACTTTCTCTTGAACACCTTGACGTATACCAAGTCTCCAGGAACAATCCTCTGGAGATCCGCCGGGATGTCGACCCCTCTATCTGCTGTGGCCCTTTCACCTGCTGGAACACTGCCCTGTGGATGCAGTTAGACCTCGTAAGTAATCAAACATTTCACCTTGCAACTGTTCCAGGGACGGTCCCTCATGGGGACCTCTCAAGTAAGGTAGCGGCATGGGCCGGCCCGTAAGCATTTCATGCGGTGTTAGATGCGTGACTCGGCTAGCTTGTGAGCGCATAGACATTAGTGCGAGTGGTAAAGCATCCACCCAGTTAAGCTTGTTTCTGCTATCTGCCACTATTTTAGCTATTTTAGCTTTCAAGATGCCATTTGCTCTTTCTACCGCTCCCTGCGATTGGGGATGGTAAACACAGCCAAATTTCTGCTTAATTCCTAGCTGCTTCAATGTCTCCTGTATGACATTGGAGACAAAGTGGCTGCCGTTGTCTGATGATATGGTATCTGGCATTCCAAACCTCGGGAAGACTTCTTGACACAAAAATTTTGCGACTGTTTTGTGGTCTGATTTCGCAGTGGCTTTTGCCTCCACCCACCTACTATATCTACATATGACCACTAACACATACCTCAGTCCCCTTGCTCTTGACTGTGGTCCCATGTCAATATAGTCCAACATGAGATGTCTAAAGGGCCCGTCTGGAGTTGGAATGTGTGCCAGTGGAGCTGAAAAAACTTTCCTGATGTTGTACTCTGCACAAACATCACATTCATTTAGCACCCTATCCACTGTGGCTGCCATGAACGGCGACCACCATACTGCTTGCAATTTCCTGAGGATCTCCCCCCTTGCGCAATGGTCACTACCATGCGCCCAAATGATGGCATGTCTTAACAGTAAGGTTGGAAGTACAACGGCCATGGGCATCTAGCCAGACGCCATACAATGGGCCCGTATCGGGCCTGTTTGTGTATTCTTAACGGCACCACGTTTAAGCCATAAGCGTTTCTCCGCCTCCTCTACTCTATCTTGAGCTGCTATTAGTGAGGGCAAGGACACAAGGGATTCACAATCCTGTATGGTCAAAATGGGTGCCATAACTGCCCCTATTGCTGCTTGCTTGGCTGCTTCATCTGCAAGATTATTACCTGTGGCTATCAAAGTGTTGGTTTTTTGATGGGCTGGACACTTAATGACAGCTAAGGCCTTTGGAAGCGTCATGGCTTCTAACAGACTGAGGATGGCTGCTCCATGGGTTACAGGGGTGCCATCTGCTCTGCGGAAACCTCTCTGTTTCCAGATGTTAGCATGAACATGGCACACGCCATAAGCATATGCTGAGTCTGTGTAGACATTTAGTGATTTACCTGCAGCTAACTTACATGCTTCCGTCAGTGCTTTTATCTCTGCAAGTTGGGCTGAGCAGGGCTGAGCAAGCTTGCGGGCCTGTACTGTGTCAAAAGTGTGGTCATCACTTTGTAACTGAACAATGCCATAGCCGGCATGACTGCCGGTGGCATCACGAAAGCATGAGCCGTCTACGAAAAATGTGAGGTCAGCAGCAATTGGCTGGTTGTGCAGGTCTTCTCGGGCCCGCATAAACTTCTCTGTGTCATGGATGCAATCGTGTGGGGTGCCGTCTGTCGGCAAAATAAGTTTCGTGGCGGGATTAATGACAGTGCAACGCTGAATGTTGAGTTCAGGGGCAGATAGGATTACCTCATATCCCGTCGTCTGGCCTGTGTTAAGACGAATCGCGGACTGGTCAGCAACGCATGAATTTGGTGGGAAGTGTACAGCGTCACAGGGTGTCCCATGGTCAACGATGAGGCTTTCTGAAAGGCAAAAACAGCGGCAGCCAGCCCCTGATAGCAGGGTGGCAGGCCAGCCTCGATGTTATCCAGTTTAGTGCTATAGTATGCCAAAGGTTGTTTACCCGTGGGTGTGTCTTGCATGAGGACTGCACATGCAAAGCCGGACTTTTCTGCAACATACAAATGAAAAGGTTTAGCATAGTTTGGTGTCCCCAAGGCTGGGGCAGATTGCATGTCTGTTTTTAAGGCTTGGAACGCCCTTCTGCTTCCTCTGTCCATGTTAACTGTGCCGTGTTATTTGTTTGTCCGCGCTCTTATCAGAGCCCTGAGGGGAGCAGTTTTAATGGCATAATCACAGATCCAGGGTCTGCTGTAGCCTGTCATGCCCAGAAAAGACAGCATTTGGCCCACCGTTTGCGGTTGAGGGGCCTTGATCACTGCCTCCAACTGAGAGGGTGCGATACATCTTTTGTCTCCACAAAGCCTTCTCCCCAGGTATTCCACTGACTGCTGGCAAAACTGCAATTTGGTTTTACTGACTTTGTGGCCCCCTTCAGCCAAGGCCGTGAGTACTGCGATAGAGTCTTTTTCACACTGTTCTTTGGTAGGACTACAAATGAGCAAATCATCCACATATTGCAACACTGTGCTTTGCACGTTCAGGCTAGCAAGATCCTGCGTCAACACACGGTTAAAGATTGACGGGGAGTCCAAATATCCCTGAGCCAATCTGGTATAAGTGTATTGTTGATTCTCATAGGTAAAGGCGAACAGATACTGAGAGTCTGGATGTAGCGGCACACTGAAAAAAGCTGAGCACAAATCAATGACTGTGTACCACTGAGTTTCTGGTGGTATGTTGGAAAGTAATGTGTGTGGGTCTGGAACGAGTGGCACTTCTCCGTCCACTACTGCATTAACAGCCCTCAGGTCGTGAACCAAACGGTAATCTGTGGAATTTGGTTTCTTAATGGGAAAAATAGGCGTGTTACAGGGGCTCTTGGTTTTGACCAACACCCCTGCTTCAACCAAACCTTGAATCGTTGGTCGGATACCATCAATCGCATGCTGCTTGAGAGGGTACTGTTTTTGGTATGGCAGGTTAACATGTGGCTTCAATTTAATGTGAACTGGTTGTGATGATTTTATTAACCCTACATCAGTCTTATGGGCTGTCCATAATCGAGATGGAACTTGGCTTAGCATGTCCTCATGTTCTGTTGTGACTGCCATGTGTGTGGTGCAACTTCATCTACAACCACTTTATCTGCTAACACCTCGTCGCCTACCTTGACTGAGATCCTGATGAACTGTTTATCTTTAGATATGTGAATGTATTTGTTGTCTGTAGGTACCCACTCTTGCACCTGCAAAGCACGCCTGACCATAGGACCGAGATGATGACTCATAATCTTTGGCCACTAAAAGCGTGATGTGCGGCGTTGACTTTGACACCTGAAACCACCTGATAATTCCTCAAGGCGCGCTGCCGCTGCCACGCCCTCTGGCCCCAAAAATATGTCTTCACTGGTGATGAGATATGGTTTTTTATTGATCCCTGCATCCCAGCATTCCTGGTAATCTACATGAGTCTGATCTCTGTCATACATGAGAGTGCAGTGCAGTGGCAGAGTGGGGGTGTGCAGTGTCATAGTGCATGCAAATCCACTTCTCCCACTCAGTCCATTTCTGTTTGAGATGTGAGTCCTCTGGTGTCAGTTGGAGCCAATAGGCAAGGGCTTGTTGTGTGTCTGCAGTGGCTTGAGGTAATTGTGACATCATGCTTCGTGGGGGTTCATCAGGGAAGTCCAGGTACAGTCCATCTTGGGTACACATGATTTTTGCCTTCAATGGGCATAGAATGTCTCTGCCTAGCAAGTTCACTGGGGTGTGGATGGAGTATAGCAAAGGTGCACATATGACTTTGCCTGCAATGAGCATTGGAATGGGCTCTGTTAATGGTATGACTTGTGATTTCCCAGAGAAGCCTACTGTTTTTATCGATGACGTGGAGATGGGGAACTTGGAGCCTTCTTTTCCAATGCACGAGTATGTGGCGCCTGTGTCTACCATAAATGAGTATTCTTGGTCCTGGATGACAACAGGTACAATTGGTTCATCATGTGCTTGTAGCGATATAGCTGGTGTCATTAGTTCCCCCTCAGGCTTCTCTGGGCACCCCTACCACTGGGGTTGTTGTGGCATGTCAGGCCAATTCTGTGCAGGGCCTTCCCAAGGGTTGCTAGGGCACTGAGCCCGTATATGGCCTGGTTGGCCACACCCCCAGCATTTGTTGTCAGGTGGATCCGGACTGACCTCTGGGTGGCCTGCCCCTGCATGTGGGTGGCTTGGCTGTGGGCGCGTTCTGGAAGGCCTGCTGATTTCCTGATGCGTAGTTTCTGCCTCCCCTCCATCCTCCCGGTCCCCACGGCCCCGTCCTCTGGGGATCCGCTGATTGCCCCACCCCTTGGCATCTGTTGGTAATAATAGTGGTGATGTGTGGCGTTGGCAGAGGTATTATACCCTGTTGCGCTGGGGTCTGTGGGAGGTGTCTGCTGAGGTGCCTGGGGTGGGAGGGTTGGAGGAGCTGCTTGAGTTGCTGCCACCACAGGCGCTTGAACTTTAGATTTCTCCTTTTCCTTCTTTACCAACTTGCTCAGTTCCCCCAGCTGTAGCTGAGTCAACTTATTGACCAGCTGTTTATCTTCCTCCTCTTTTTTCCTTCTGTCTTTCCTATATAGTTCAACATGGTGAACTATGTGCTCTGAGAACAGCGGCCAGTCCATCTTCATCAGCCCTACCACATCTTCTAGACGCCGCTGCACGCTCTCTGGCATAGCTTTTTTGACCATCATTTTGAACAGGCTCTGTGTTGTTTTATTTGCATTCCATGCTTCTCCTGTTTCTTCTTTCCATTTCTTCTGAAAAGCGTGCAGAAACTTAGAGGGACATTCGTCCCCTCCCAAAGTCTCTCCCTCCAACTTTGATGGATCTCTCTTGGCTGGATAGTGTTTCCTCAGTTGGCGCCATATTTTTGAGCGGTAGTGCCCAAAATCCATGTCGTCGCTGTAGTTATTTCCAATAGCCGCTCCCACATTGGCTTCTGTGAATATCTCCTGAGTGGTTTGTTTACCAGCCACGTAGGTGAGCAGAGCTTTGACGTCCCCTAGGGCTAGCTGTATTCCAGCTGTTGTTTCTTCCAGAGCCAGTATCCACTTATCTGCGCCATCGGTGAGTGTTGGCAGGCGCTCTGCCAGGCCTATCATGTCCATGAATGGCCAGGGTTCGTACTGCCTGTGTCCATTAGCTTGTGTCACCAGAGGACACATGGTAGTTCGGTTACCTTCCTCATCCAACAGATGCAGGAGATCTTTGGTTCCTCTGAGGACTTTTCCTCCTCTCAACTTCATGCCACCTTGACTCTGGACTCTGCTGTGCATGGCTGGTCGCCTGCCAGCGCTGCGCTCCTCAGTGGGCTGGGCTCTGCTCGATTCCATTGTGCCTTGGAGTGTCAGGGTGATGTGTTCTGTGGTAGGGCTGGCTGAGGATTCTTCCGACTCCTGCTGGAGACTTCCTTCGCTTAACCGCTGTTCTTGTATTGTGTCCAATAGTTGACTCATATGTTGCAATCTGTCTTCAGTCCTCCGGCTAATCTCTTCCAGTTCTCTACGTATCTCTAGCTCTCGGCCGTCAGTCAGTAATGCGCCGCTGGGGTTGTGCCCTTGGTGACAGTGACCACTTCCATTACAGGGTCCATTCTCCATTGGCGGATCTGGACATGGTGGTGGGTCAATAGTAGTTGATCCCCGGCCTTTTCCCTCCTTGCACAATTGATTCTTTGCCTCCCAATCCCATATTTGCTTCCAGTGTTCATAGTCGAAGGCGCCCAAAGATCTGGATTCCGTCTCTTCATTTTTCCCTTTCATCCTGCGCAATCCTATTACAGGGGAGTCAGGTCTATCTGTGGAGAGGCTCAGGTTACTTTTGTGGTGAGCACTGCTTCTGTTTTTCACCTGCTTCCGCCTCCCTCTTCCCTTCCATTCCGTGGTTAGTGTTTGGTTTCCAGTGGATTGGCCGCCCTCACTACCAGCGCTGTAAGCTGGTTCTCTAGTAGTAATCCCAGTGCAATCACTACTTTTCCTGTTGCGGTGTCTGTATATCTTTGGAGAGGGGGCAGTTTCACTTTCCACATGCTCCTCCTCCCCTTCATCACTCGTGGATCCACAGGTGCTCTCTGCTTCTGAGAGGGACTCTGGCTCCAACTGCAATTTCTTTCTTGGCCTCCGCTGTCCTCTTGTAGCGGGTCCCTGCTTATTGTTCTTTGTCAAAGTCACTGTAAATTTCCCTTCCAATTTGCCCTCCATTTTTGTTGCTTCTGAGTTTCTCAGCGGGTATTGTCCTATTGTAGGCTGTTTTGAATCTTGTGGGTACGGGGGCGGTGGTGGAGTGAACAGGGGCGGTGCTGTGGGTGTCACTTCATCCTGTGCCCGATGTTCTTTGTCATTTTCCTCTAGCTGCACCATTATTCTTGTTCCAGTCTGTCTGAACCACCCTAGTACTTCTCTTTCCTTGGCTCTCTTGTTTTTTAATTTGTATCCTGCTTTTGTGTCTCGGGCTTCAATGTGTCTTAATTCTGTCTCTACTTCATCACAACATGCCAGATTGAAGGTACCCTGCACAGGCCAACGATTCTTTCCGATGTCCTTTTGTGCCATTTGGCTGCACAGCGCCGAATGCGTTTTGCACGACTGGGGTGCTGTTTTATCACCATCTCTATCGGGGTCAACGCCCCTTCTTCCATTCTGCCCTGGCTGTTTCCCATGAATCCTTGTTTTGCTGTACTTGTCCTAGGGATTTCTGGTTGTTCGTCTGTTTCTTTTGTGCGTATCAATACCACTATTTTCCCTACAGTTATGGCAGTTTTAAATTTCTTCTCTCTGTGAGGGTTGTATTCCAAATCACAAGACCCGTCCCCTTGAGTCTTCCGTTTACTCAGACACCCAAATTTACCTGTTTCCCACTCAACTTTTCTGGGCACGATGACAATCTGCAGTCGCGGATTGTATGTCTCTCCTCCCGCAGGCCCTTGTATACTGACTTGGTGCAGAGGAAGTGTAGCTACTGGTGCGCCCAGATAATTATCACACAGATTCTGCAGTAGTGGGGTTAATGAGTATGGAACCCACAGTCTTCTCAAAATCGTTTCCCACGGGGCCCCTGGATACTCTTTTTTCACTTCCTTTAAATTAACAAATTTGGTGATCTGCCAGAGTTTCTGGTTGATCTCCTGCTCGTCCTGCCAATGCTCAGCCCCCTCGCTATCTATGTAGCTGCGTTCTAACCAAAAATGTGTGCGCACCCCCTTATATTCTATAGGGCCCTCTGTTATACAGTGCTCTTCTCCCCAAATCTCGTCCTCAATGATTTCCCCTTCTTCCATCTACTTTTGGTGCAGCTAAAAGTTACGTTAGTCCCCGCTTCTTGGCTGCTAATGATGACTTTATACACTTACCCAATAAATTTTTTTTTTTTTTTTTTTTCCTTTTTTTATTAACACAACGCTGCTACTATGCAGCCTGTTTGTTTAATTTATTTAACAATTCCCTTAAGTGTCTGTTATACACTTACTCCCCTTCCCATTTAATCCTATTTTAGCCCACTCACCACATGGTTTACTAATTTTTCATACACAATTTTCCCCAACACCCTCCTACCTTCTTTGATTTATATTTTCCTTACTAACAGCTATATTTACAGCACTTATATGAATAGCATGCACAATATCCTTAAATTACAGGTTACTTTCAGACATATTACAATGTATATTACAATATTTACACTTAGCGATCGATCAGTTGACTTTTTTGCTTGTTTTTTTGTTTTTTCTCTTTTCTATTTCTTATTATAGCCACCTGCCCGTACAGGCTCGTTCCCGGGGGTGGTTCCTCTGCTCTCTTGGCCAAGAGGTTCCCCCCCTCAAACGGCGGTATCCACAGGAGCTTTTTAACTTTTCTCTGAGCTATCTGCCCGTTCAGACCTGTTGCGTCTACGGTGACCTCCCCTCCCTCTTGGCTGAAAGGTCACTTTCCTCACAACAGCGGTATCCACAGATGCTTTTAGGCCTTTTAACTTTATTTGGTAGATCGCCTATGCAGGCCTGATGCCTCCCTAGACGCACTCCACTCAGAGTGTGCTAGACAAGCCAACAGCGGTATCCGCGAAACTACACAGCACTCCGCCCGCGCCCTGCCGGCTGGCATCAACACCCCCGCCCCTACAGGCTAAAGGGAGCGTTGGCAAGTCCCGGCAGCGGTATCCACGTATGTGCTTTTGAGTACTCTTTTCTTACTTTACTTTAAATACTTTACTCGTTAGTCACACGCACACACATTCACTCTTTCCGCTCCACGATCACACTGTATTGCAGCAGAGTTACCCGTCTCCAGTGATGTTAGTTGCGTTTTCAATAGTGTTTCTCTTAAACAGTATCAGTACATTATACAACTAGGTTCTTTAGGAGAGGAATTTGTCAAATACCTTTGACCTGGGCGGCTCCCAGCACTGCACTCCAGACACACCCGGTTTTTAAACAGAAAAACTCTGCTTACCTTATTTGGTGGCGCCACCTGTGTGTCTGTCGTACAGCCCGGTGCTCCCGATCTCTGGCTTCGACCTTCCTTGCCTCCTGGCTGGCAAAGCGCCACTTGAAGTGACAAAAATCGGTGCCTGAAGTTGGGCCAGATGGCTCCCGACCTTGTCCTTCTTATTTCTTCCAAAGTATCTTCTGAAGTCTGTTCTGGGTCTAGGTTCGGCTGGCAGATCTTTAGGAAATCACTGGAGACAAGCTGGATCTGGTGCAATCGAGTTTATTGTGTTCACAGGCAATAACACAGACAAACTCATGAGTCAGGCTCGAGTATGACTAAAAATTGCTTTCACTATCCTGGCTTATATGCTGTCGGAGGTCGGAAAGATCTCCGCCTATTTCTATTGTCCTTCCCCTTTCAACCCGTTTCTATTGGTAGCAGATTTCTTCTCTTTGTTCCGTCTCAGCTATAATTTACCACCAGTATCTCCGGAGCTGCTCACATTTTATTTTTTAAAAAACACGTGAACCTGAGGGACTCTCATGCTACAATCCCTCGTGTTTCCATACAAAGTGATCCATTACACATATACTGGGTAATACAATCATTTGAGTGTGTGTGTGTGTGTGTGCTCCATACAATATAATCCATTACACATGTGCTAGGTAATACAATCCTTTAAATGTGCGTGTGTGTGTCTTCTTCTCCTGTTCATGAACCCCTTTTGGTGCAGTAGGCAATAAATCAAGTGGATGTGCTCCCCTCTTCATCCAGTGCTTAGTGTGGTGTTTGAGCTTACACACGTGTTATTATTCTTAGTAGAGTATATCACATCTTAACATCATATATGACATATATATGTGTATGTCTAACAGTTCCCTGAAAGTTCAGAACAGTATATAATGAAGTCTGTTAAAAGTTCAAAGCACCATATGAGAAAATCTGCTATGCATTCGCAGTAAATCTGAGGAGGCCCCGTGTTAGTTCACAGCTGAGATGTCACTGAGAGTTTACAACTTAGAAGTCACCAAGAGTTCACAGCTAGGATGTCACTGAGAGTTCACATTTATGTCTACCCATTACCTTTAAATGCAGTATCTATTCTTTAAAACAGTCTAAATATCTACTTTAATAGCAGTTTACACACAAACATGATTATGCAATCAATTCAGACCGGATACGATATAAGCCGGATAAAAATTACACTACAACTCACAATACCTTGAACGCATTAACTGTATATAATCTATCTATCTTTATCTTTATTTCGGCCATGACCAATATTCTTTTGTTTATCAACACTGGTAGATAACTATCTTGCCACCAGGTGATCTGTGGCTGCTCCTGACGCTGCCGTCATAAAAACAAGAGACCGCACATGCGCAGTTGCACACTCTCAGCTGATTGTAAACAGATAAGATGGCGACAAGACGCAACTTCAGTGTTCATTTAAAGCTAGACGTTTTGAAATATTCCGAACAAATGTCGGGGGAATACGCCGTGGGGCATATGACGCCTGGTATGCAGAGGACGGCAACAAGACCTTCACAAAAGGAGGGAACATGAGAGCAGCTGACAAACGCAAGATAACGGCTTACCGTTTCCAGGTCCAGTAATTTCCTCTTTGGTTGGTGTCATGACTGCCCAGTATCTGGACAACCGAGCCGTGGCAGAACACAGGTATGTGGCGTGTCAGAGGAGAAATGAGCCGTTAACATTTCTCTTTGTGTTAGGTAACGTTCACGGCGTTAGGCTGACCAAACGTCCTCTTTTGCCCTGACATGTCCACTTTTCACGTCCCATCCGGGGCATCCAGGTTTTTTTTATAAACTGATAATGTCCGGTTTTGCGTGTGTTTGTGTGTGTGTGTGTTAGAGTGCGGCACAGCCGCATATTTCGGTTCGAAGCTGAACCAAGCCCAACATTATTTATAACCAAAGCACTGGGTTTGTGCCACACAGTTGTTACGGCTGAATTATTAATAAATGGTTGTGTTGACATTCACCACGCTATCCCGACGTGCTTTAGGTAACTTATAATTTCTGGTTTATTAGCGTTATAAGTGTTGAGCCTCTAATGTGTGTATAGCGTATCTCACTCGGTTAGCACTCGGCTAACTCCCGGGAGCATTCTCAGTGGTCGATGTTAGCCGAGACGTGCCGGTGGTTGAACACTCGCCGAGCTAATGTGGACTAATGTTTGACTCCGTGGTCTGTTGTCGAGCATTGTGTTGTGTTTTGTGCACGTGCAGGTGTACGGGGGTTACTGTGTGTTATATCCGTTATTGTTCAATAAACATGCATTTTATGTCGGGATGTCTTGAAATTTTTTTCACCCCTTCTTCGTCCTGCAATGAATGAGTGCACCGGCTTTCTACTGCGCCACAGCGCCACTTTAGCGGTTGGGAGGTGTATTGCACATTGGTAGTAAGTGTGAAATCTGTGACTATGTGTTTAGTACATTACATGTTTGATTTGAACGTTTATGGAGACGTGAATCGGTCGAGACCGGGAACCCCCAAATGAAAAACGGGGTTCATTTTCAAGACGTCCATGCAATGAACGTATTAGTCCAAGGCTAAAGCAGTATGTAAACACAGGCCGTGTCTTCACATGTCCGTGCTGCCGTTTTGAGACTGCTTCGTGCATGCTCCCAGAGCGCTGGGCTTTCTGGGAGATGTAGTCGGTGTGGTTGCTTTATGTCTTCTGTGTTGTATGACATTGTTAAATATGTAAATAATGTGTAAGTAGATTCATGTTATATGTATGGCAACAGTCTTGTTTAGAATGATAGCTGATGGAGAAAATATTAACCAGCTTAAAGACTTATGTTCTATTTATTGTGTGGCAAGTGGAAACAGCTGGCATATGACGCCTGCTTAGGGTGTGTAACCATCTTTATCTATAGAAGCCCATTTTCGCCAGTAATGGAAAAAAAGAAATTGCTATTCCTAATCAAAATTGTGAGATAAAAAGTCATGATTACGAATGTAGCCTAGTTTTAAAATTAATTTGTGGCATGTTGTCTTGTGAAGTTTGTGGCATCACGGTGGCTGCAGATGGGACAGAGGATGAGATGATTCGCTGTTTCAAGGCAGGACAACTAGTACACTGTGGTGTACTCAATAGTAAATAGTGGTGATTTACAAAAACACCAAAAACTATTTTTATTGTTAATGTAAACATTGTTACTATAAATAATACAGTACTTTTGTAACGAAGAGCCCTTCGTTACTAGTGACTGATGGCTTAGACCTTGTAAATATTGCACAACTGGGTCTGTGTATGAATGTCACTTTTAAACAAACAACTTAATTAGGCACTTTAATAATGGCACATGGCACTTTCATGGTGATAGTTGCACTTTATTAGCATGATTTGCACAGAGCAGTTTGCACATTGCATATTTGCACATGAGCTTTATTGAATATGTGATGCGGATGAACATTTCAAACCATGGTGAAATTGATGAGTAGTGATTGGTGACGGGTGTTGTCTTCTGCCAGGTGCGGTTGTGGATGATCTGCTTCACCTGAGGAGGGGAGGGAGTTAGAGTAGACAATACTGTGTGTGTACCTACAAGGTTCATAATTGATAGACAAGAGTTAAAATTAAGTGCTGTTGAATTTTGGTTCATCAGACAAAACATAAATGTGCTTTAATATTGCAATGTGAAAGTGTTCATTAGTGTGTTATAGTTGCGGCCTGTGTTTGAGTTGTTTGTGTAGATTCTTACCTGTCCTTCCTGTGTCTCCTCCAGGGTGTTTGGCCAAAAGAGTCCTGGGAGCTTAACACCAACTTAAAGCTTCCGGGAGAGACTAAGTGATGGGATAGGAAGAGGGGAGTTTGGTAGTTGGTGTATATATGTATATTTATTGTAGTGGGTTTGTGTTTATTCGGGGGGGGGGGGGGTAAATAGCAGTATAGCAGTCATGGTAAATATTATGGTAATTGTATGCTGGTTATATTGTCGGTGGTGATTAGCCATGAGCTTATATATCATATCATAAATTTTGTTAAAAAAACTGTTAATGGGAGTATCCAATCAAGTGCACCAGTGATAGGGTATAAAAGGCGCCAGTTTCCATCTGTCCTTGATGCTGGTCAGGTCTCCCATCTATAAATGCTGCCATGCCTGTACCGCTGTATGTGTTTTTTTTTCTGGTTTGGTGAATAAACACCCATGATATGGTGCACCGTACAATTGCCTTTTGACTGCTGTCTTACTGCATCATCCAGCTGCTATGGTCATTCTAACAACTTTCTTTGGAATACTATATAGAAAATATTCATTTTTACTGTAAAGACAGGTTTACATAAATATTTCGGCTGTTAAAATAAAAAAAAAATACAGTATTTGTATTTTCAAATTTGGCTGTGATTTTTTTAAAAAAAAAATTTAATTGAAAGCCTCCTTCAAATAGTAGCCTGCCCCTATTTGTAGCCTGGTCCCAAACTATTATTTTGTTAATAGTAGCCCCGGCTACTATTTGAGGAAATCTGTATGTATGTAACATACAGTCACTGGCCACTTTGTGTACACCTGTGTAATCTAATGCAATCCAGTAAAACGACTATACCATGATTTTTTTCCCTGAAGCTTATAAATGTTCGGTTATTGTTGACATCGTCTAGAAAGTGGTGACTCTACTTTGTTTATTATTGAGGTCATAGTGAATGGTGGTGGTGTACTGAGGTGGCCTCCTCATTTTGTCTAATTGAGGAGGACAAATATTAGGAACACTTTTAAATATATTGCACTCCACTACACCAACACCACCCACTACGACCTCAATAATAAAGTAGAATAATCACCTTTCTGACAAAAGCTGAAAAAGTAAAAGCTTTTTAAAGGCAGAATGTGTGGCAGAGCTGTTGTACTGACTTGTATTAGATTGCACAAGTGTACCTAATAAAGTGGCCAGTAAGCCCCACATTTACACTACCAATCCATGCTTGCTCTGGGTTTCCCCGCAGCCCCTGGTTGCACAACAGCCTCAGCCCCTGAGACCATGCTGATCAAAACTTATTAAAAGCTTTTCTCTATGTCAAGGGGTGTGGCTACTATGACATTGCCCTCGCCACCAAATGTGTTTGACTTTTTGATGGCTTCAGCGACATCATATTCACATGAAATTGATACACAGGTCAAAAATGGCGAGCTCATACATCTGATAGGGGCATCACCCATGGGGGGTGACAAAATGCCTCTATAGCGCCCCCTTGAAATTTTCAACATACCCTTCTCATAGGGGGTTTTTTGGAGTAAGAAGATGAAACGTCACACCAAGTCAGGGTTAACTTACTATGAGTTTTCACAAAACCGCTTCAGTGATGCGCGCTGCTGCCCCCCTGCGTAGACGCGGGAGAGTGAGGGCCCGGTCACAGCTGCTTCAGCTTTGATTATTATTATTCTTTATTAGGGACCGAGCCCGGAGGCAGAGGACTGCTCACAGAGCATTGTTTTTGCTGCATTTATTATTATTCTTTATTCTTTATTAGGGGGCCAAGCCTGAGGGGCCGAGGGAACGCGTATTCAAGCAGACGCGTTTCTTAGGACCAGCGGTGCTGGGAACCCTATTGTTTTTGTAAAGATTTTTATTTTTAGTCTTCCGTAGGTAAAAGTGGTGCTGCAGGCTAAACCGTGCAAGGGAGGGCAGTGCAATTTGGAGGGGTGGTCCAGACCCCTGCACGTACCTCAGACGCAAAAAACTATGTATATCTGCATGCAGGAGGCGCTATAACCTAGGCCAATGCATTTTTGCCTATAGCTCCCACACCGTATGTTGCACATTCAAAAATCTTGTATCCCCAGCTTCCCTGAATAGAGCTGAATCACTTTGCCGTAGGTCACGCCCACTTGCACCTAAGAAGTTTTTTCACAAAAACTGGAAACCTACTTTTTCGAACTTCTCCTTGGGATTTTGTCCAATCTACGTGAAACTTGACATATATACTCTTCTACTGGACCTGACCTAAAGTTATCAAAAGAATTTTATTCAGTCAAAAAATGCGCAAATTATTAACAAACAAACTTCTATAGCTAGCATTAAAAATGCAAACTGTTGAATATCTCGGTCAAACTAAATGCTATTAACACCAAATTTGAGATCATTGGTTGGCATAAGACTGTGAGGGTATGAGCCAAATTTGGCGAATTTTGCCAACTAGGGGGCGCTACAAATATGGTAAGTTTATATCTCTTGAACGGCTCCACCAATTTCTACGAAATTCGGTTGTTATGATGTAGGGCCAATTCTGAGGTAATGTCTTGAAGGTGGTCATGACTGGTCAATGTGGATGTGGCTTATTACAAGATAAACAACAAACATTAATTTCAGCCAAACTATTATGTTGAGGGCTTTGAAAATTTAAGGTTACATATAGAATAGGACACAGATCTTCTGTACCAAAAACTGCACATGTACTCCAATAGGTGGCGCTATAACGGATGCAAACACGTTTTTGCTTGCAACTTACACATTTTTAATGACACTTTCACAAACATAATATCCACGTGTTCCCTGGATAGGGCTGGGTTTTCTGACACAGGCCCCGCCCACTTCTGCTGCACATTTTCTTTGCTAATTCGCCACATGTTCAAAACCTACTTTTTCAAACTCCTCCTACATTTTAAGTGCCACCTGCCTGAAACTTTGCACATAGAATCTCCAGATGTGTCTGATGAAAAGTTATATAAAGAATTTTGGCACTGCAAAAAATGTGCTTGTTACAACCAAACAATCTTTTTTGCTAGCTAAAAAACACACATTGTTTCATATTTCGCTCAAAGTAGATGCTTTCAACATCAAACTTAAGTCACTCGTTCCCGAGGTCATCCAGAGGCTTTGTGCCAAATTCGTCACAAATCATAAACATGCGCTCGCCCAGGGCCCGTCGTCCTTCGGGGACAACTTCCATGGGCTCCGCGGGAAGCGGGGACCGAGTCGCATGGGGGTGCTTGGCCCCCGTTCATAACTGCTTGCAGTTCTAGTTATTCTTTCTCCCGCCGCCTCTTTGAGCTGGAATTTGACCCCCTAAACATGCTCAAAAACTCACCAAAATTGGCACGCATGTCAGACCTGGCGAAAAATTTTAGAAAATCAAAAAATTAACCCCTAAAGTGCCAAAATGGGCTCTCTAGCGCCACCTAGGCACACTAAAATGGCCGCTGCGGTTCATCATGACCAAATTTTGTCATGGGAGTAAATTAACTCATCTAATTTTCCTATTGTGGGGTCACTAGGCGGCGGCCATATTGGATTTCATAAATATCAGTAAAAAAGCCTTTTGAACATATTTACACAGTAGATTTCTTTTGTTTGGTAGTGTGTTTGTCATGTCATCCTCAAAATTAAGGAAGAGCAATCTGATGGAAGTAAATTAACTTATGTAATTTGCATACTGTGGCATCACTAGGTGACAGCCATATTGGCTTTCATAAATCTCAGTCAAACCGCATTTTGAACATATTTACAGTAGATTTCTTTTGTTTTGTGTTATTATTAATATTATTAGGGACAGAGCCCAAAGGCAGGCCCTGAACATGCTCAAAAACTCACCAAACTTGGCACGCATGTCAGGACTGGCGAAACATTTTAGACAATCAAAAAAATTCAACCCTAAAGTGCCAAAATGTTCTCTCCAGGGCCACCTAGGCGCACTAAACTGGCCACTGCCACCTAGACGCACTAAACTGGCCACGACATAAGCTGGGGGCGGAAACGGGCGCGAGTGCGAGGTCCCGCCAAACGCTGCTTGCAGCTTTAATTATTATTATTCTTTCTCCCGCCGCCTCTTTGAACTGGAATTTGACCCCCTAAACATGCTCAAAAACTCACCAAAATTGGCACGCACATCAGAACCGGTGAAAAATTTTATAAAATGGTGACATTAACCCCTAAAGTGCCAAAATGGGCTCTCTGGCACCACCTAGGCACACAAAAATGGCTGCCACGGCCTGTAGGAACGTCGTAGAAACATGAAACCAAAAGTGGCGTGTTCGTCTCATCAAGACCTAAAAATCACGCGCTGACACCCCTGACCTAAATCCAACAGGAAGTGACGTATTTGCCCTTTCAAAGTAAGATTTTGCCTTAAAACTGCCTTTCCTAAAAAAATCATCTTCTCATACAGCGTTTATCCTATCGACTTCAAACTTGCACAGATTACAGATCAACTCCTTCTAATCAAAAGTTGTGCGTAACTTTTTCATTACTCGCTTCGTTTGGATTTTGTGGCCTCCATAAGGTGAGATGTCAGAAAAACGTCCTGACGATCTTCCAAAGCTGTCCCATAGGAAATGAATGGCAGCAGGGGGGAGAAAGAGACCAATCTTCGGGCTTTTTCTAGCATTTACAGCGTCTCCATACTTTGTGCTACAGAATCCATTCCAAATCTCAAATGTTGCCACAGGTCTCATCACATTTTTGCTGAGTGGCTCCAAAGCAAAGGGAGCGCCGATTTTTTTCTCATTCATTCCCATGTAAACTCAGAGGAGAAATTTCTGGAAACAGCTTAGGTGCAACACATTTTAAACTCGCTCCCCTGACCACATTTTTGACTCGAGAAATATAAAACGCGGCACGTGCGTTCAGGAGAAGTGGCTGTCTCTCAAAATCACTTTATTTTCTTGATTGGACCAACGGTTTGGGTATGGGAAGGACTTGTTTGAGGAGTTCAAACCCATATTAAACAGCCTTTGGTGAGCTGCTCTCCTTAGCTGTCTGTGTCTGCCACAGGTGCCGACAAGTCATTAATCGCCATGACAACAGCTGCGCACACACACACACACACACACACACACACACACAGCCACACGGCTCTCTCTGTCTGTCTCACAATCTTTAAAGGACAGATTACAGCAGCAGAAACTTCATTTGAAACAGCAAATACATATTATTAACCCCTACAGTGCCAAAATGGGCTCTCTAGCGCCACCTAGACGCACTAAACTGGCCACTACAGCCCATAGGAATGTCGTATCAAGATCAAACCAAAACTGGTGTGTTTGACTTACAAATCACGCATTGACACCTATGACCTGATTCCAACAGGAAGTGAGCTATTTGACCTTTCAAAGTAAGATTTCGCCTCAAACGTGGTCTCAAGAAAACACATCTCCTCCTACACCGTTTATTTTATCAGTTTTAAAGATGCACACATGCCAGCTCAACTGCTACTAAACAGATCTTCTGTATAACTTTATCTCTCTCATCATCACATTATTTTCATGATTGGACCAACAGTTTGGGAATGGGAAGAACTTGTTCGAGGAGTTAAATCTCCACTAAAAGAGGTGTCTGTCTCTCTCTGCTCTTCTGCCAGGTGCGCCTACTTAATTACCATGGCAACCGCTGTCACACACAAACTCACAGAAACATGATGTCTGCGCCTTTCTAGATCTTACATTCAGACATGACAGGAGCAGCATCTCCATTTTAACCCTTTAGGTGCCAGAGTTAATTGAGGAAAATATTCCATTTTCATTTCAACATTTCAAAAGGCTGTGGCTTTAAAGTGGTGACAGATAAAGGCATACTGTAAATGAGAAAACTATTCATCGTGACCCAAAGTTTGTGATAGGAGTAAATTAACTCATCCAATTTGCATATTGTGGCATCACCAGCAGGCAGCCATATTGGATTTCATAAATCTCAGTCAAAAAACATTTTGAACACATTTACACAGTAGATTTATTTTGTTTTGTGTTGTTTTTGTCATGTCTTCCTCAAAATGAAGGAAGAGGAATCTGATGGGAAGAAATTCGCCCATCTAATTTGCATAATGTGACATCACTTGTACATACTGATGGACTGGGGGCTCATCCTACTCTCCAATGTGCTATGTGTGAGCTCAGTCCTGCATGTTCTTTAATGAAGCAATAGGAGAAGATATTCGGTCTCAGTTAATGTAGTTTATTAAGCAGTAAAGGAATAAAATTACAGAGCTCTGGGTCTCAACTTCAAGTCCCTGACGAACAACAAAGGTGTGTCAGTTCACGAAGTCTGACCTCCTGTCCTTTCCCTGACCCAGTATATTTGAGCGTAACAGAGTGTCATTGTGCACGCAAGGCGTTGTCCTCTTCTCATTGGCAGTTCCACTTCCTCCTTCACCACACCACGCCCCTGCCTCGTGTTAATCTGACTCCTTCCCGCTGACCGTGGGGGCGTGGTTCCTGTTTTGAAAGACAAGAGAACAACACAACTCCCTACACGTGCTGTACCTTACTATCTGTACATCACTTTCTATTATTTTTACCATATATGAAACTAATTATCTAAGCATTGCGGTATGTGCTCCTCAGATTTCATGTCTCTTCCTCTCCTGTACTTCTCCGCTTCTGCAAAGCAAACACATTCAGATCAGCTGAAATCATCTTAGTATTCTCATTGTTCACACATCTAAAACTTATATAGTGAAACACAACTGATAGTAAAATGCATAAAATCATTCTATTCCCAACAATACCTACAGCTACAGAAAGCATTCAAACATCAAAACGTTCAGCTCTGTAAGGATTTTCTGATGTTTGTGGCAATATGTTTGATATTTCTAAATAATTCACATTGACGACATAAGCTGGGGGCGGAAACGGGCGCGAGTGCGAGGTCCCGCCAAATGCTGCTTGCAGCTTTAATTAGGGCCCGAGCACCTAGTGGTGCGAGGACCCTTTTGAAATGCAAGAATGTTTTATTATTATTATTATTATTATTAGGGCCCGAGCACCTAGCGGTGCGAGGACCCTATTGAAATGCAAGGATGCATTTTTGGCCATTTCCAGGGGTCATAAATGAACAAACTAGTCCTAGAGATTTCATCCGATTGACTTCAAACCTTGGTCTGTCCCATGCCAAGACTTTGAAGATGAAAAGTTATCAAAAGCTTGAGTTTTTCATCAATGCGTGTGACTGTGGGATGGCGTCAAAGTTAGGGGTCTCGCCACTAAACAGGAAGTAGTTTATAACTTCAGCATACATGGTCCAATTTTGGCCAAACTTCACAGGATTGATGACAGTCCCGCCCTGAACACATCTACATGTCAATAATTAGAGATAAACACAGCACCCCCTACTGGCAATGGGAAATGTCATGTTTTAGACTTTAATGTACATCTCCTACAGACTTGACCAGATCCACTTCAAACTTGGTGAAAAAAAGTCATAAGACGTTGATGATGCTTTATTGTGGAAACTGTGAGTTTTCGTCAAAGGGCGTGGCCACGGCCTGGCGGCGAACTTTGATGTTTCGCCGTGATGGTAAACGTTGCTGTAACTTGACTCCACGTGGGAACATCTTGCCAAAACTTCACACATATGATGACAGTCCAGCCCTGAACACATCTACAGAGGAATTATGAATCACTGCCATAGCACCACCTTCTGGCAACAGAAAGCTACTTTATACATTCTTTGATGTCCCGCTTCTTGCAGGTTAATCAGACCCACCTCAAACTTGCTGGTCTTAGACCAGCAAGTTTGTCATAGACCAGCAAGTTTGAGGTGGTCTTAGACCAGCAAGTTTGAGGTGGGTCCTTAGACCTTGATGATGCTTAAAAATGAAGCTTTTGAGTTTTCATCAAACGCTGTCACCGTGGCGCCGCCTTGATCGCAATCAAACACGATGTTGTTTTGAAGGAACAAGGGATGCTTGAAAACTCACCAAACGTGGCATACACATCACAGGTCACAAGTCCTGTTGTCTGATTTGATTTTTGTGCTTTGATGCACCAAGATGGCTCAACAGCGCCCCCTAGAATATTTCAAATAAGCAGCCCCCAAAGCTGCTTTGACTTGCATGTATGAAACTTGGTAGGCACCTGTAACAGTCTATCATGTACAAAAAAGCCTCTTAGAGCCATGCTCCAAACCCAACAGGAAGTCTGCCATTTTGAATTTACT
The DNA here is from genome assembly GCF_011397635.1 of Epinephelus fuscoguttatus. Taxonomy (NCBI): domain Eukaryota; kingdom Metazoa; phylum Chordata; class Actinopteri; order Perciformes; family Serranidae; genus Epinephelus; species Epinephelus fuscoguttatus. Next base: position 46,754,570 of record NC_064759.1, on the reverse strand, counting down.
TGTGCCACTTTTGTGCATTTTTGCCCATTTCCAGGGCTTGTAAATTAACAAACTTGTCCTACAGATTTAATCAGATTGGCTCCAAACTTGGTGTATGTAAGCATGACTATGTTGTGACCAAAAGTTATCACAGGATTTGCCCAATGTTGAATGGTGTGCCCGCTGCCGAGGGTTGAATCTTGAGGTCTCGCCATGAAAAACGAAATTGCTGTAGCTTTGGCATAAATGGTCCTGTCTCCACCAAACTTCACATGATTCATATTAGTCCCGCCCTGAACACATTCATTCATTCATCTTCTAACCGCTTCATCCTCTTGAGGGTCGCGAGGGGGCTGGAGCCTATCCCAGCTACATCGGGCGAGAGGCAGGGTACACCCTGGACAGGTCGCCAGACTATCGCAGGGCTGACACATAGAGACAAACAACCATTCACGCTCACATTCACACCTATGGACATTTAGAGTTATCAGTTAACCTAGTCCCCAATCTGCATGTCTTTGGACTGTGGGAGGAAGCCAGAGTGCCCGGAGAGAACCCACGCTGACACGGGGAGAACATGCAAACTCCGCACAGAAGGGCTCCCACGCCCGGGATCGAACCGGCAACCCTCTTGTTGTGAGGCGAGAGTGCTAACCACTACACCACCGTGCCGCCCCCTGAACACATTTCCATTACCATATTTCCTGATACTTATAGACCCACCTAGTGTCGAAAGGAAGTACTTCTTATCAGACACTTATCTTTGGATGAACCTGAAATTTCAATGCCGTGGTCTATATTTGATGTTCACAAACATGACATATCATTAGTGTCCATGTGTGCTGCAGAGGGTTTAATTTTGATGTCTCGCCATGAAACAGGAAATTGCTATAAATTTGGAGTAAATGGTCCGTTGTCCGCCAAACCTGACATGATTCATATTTGTCCCACCCTGAACACATTTATATGACAATATTCCGTGATAGTCATAGCGCCACCTAGTGGTGAAAGGAAGTACTTTTTACCAGACACTTATCTTCACTGCTACTATCACATCAGACAACAGTACATGAGACCTGTGATGTGTGTGCCACGTCTGGTGAGTTTTCAAGCATCCATTGTCCCTTCAAAACAACATCGTGTTTGATGGCGAACAAGGCGGCGCCATGGTGACAGCGTTTGATGAAAACTAAAAAGCTTCATTTTTAAGCATCATCAAGGTCTAAGGAGTTAGACCAGCAAGTTTGAGGTGGGTCTGATTAACCTGCTAGAAGCAGGACATCAAAGAATGTATAAAGTAGCTTTCTGTTGCCAGAAGGTGGCGCTATGGCGGTGATTCAAAATTCCTCTGTAGATGTTTTCAGGGCTGTACTGTCATCATATGTGTGAAGTTTTGGCAAGATATTCCCACGTGGAGTCAAGTTACAGCAACGTTTATCATCACGGCGAAACATCAAAGTTCGCCGCCAGGCCGTGGCCACGCCCTTTGACGAAAACTCACAGTTTCCACAATAAAGCATCATCAACGTCTTATGACTTTTTTTCACCAAGTTTGAAGTGGATCTGGTCAAGTCTGTAGGAGATGTACATTAAAGTCTAAAACATGACATTTCCCATTGCCAGTAGGGGGCACTATATTTATCTCTAATTATTGTGACGGCCCCGTCCTCTATGTTGGGGGGGTGTGTGGGTGGGTTGCTGGTTGGTCTGCTCTATGTTCCAGGTTCGGCAGAGGTGGGACCGTCATCAGGAGATGTGCTACACCTGGGCCCGGTGGAGCGCATTTATCCCCATGCTGGCCGAGACTCTGGGTTCACTCCATCGACGCCGTCGGAGGGGGACGCCACGGCGCGGCTGCGCTCTTTGGTTTTCTTTTTTGTTTCGCACACTCACACACATGCATCCACACCTGCCTACACTACTGATTACTGATACTGATCGTTCGCCTTATTTTTACTGTGTCTCAATAAACATGTCACTTTTGTTTTGGAACCTCATCTCCCCTCCTGTTATTGGTTGCAGTCCCCGAGCCGGACTGTAACATTATTGACATATAGATGTGTTCAGGGCGGGACTGGCATCAATTCTCTGAAGTTTGGGCAAGATTGGACCATGTATGCTGGAGTTATAAACTACTTCCTGTTTAGTGGCAAGACCCCTAACTTTGACGCCATCCCATGGTCACACGCATTGACGAAAACTCAAGCTTTTGATAACTTTTCATCTTCAAGGTCTTGGGATGGGACAGACCAAGGTTTGAAGTCAATTGGATGTAATCTATAGGACTAGTTCGTTCATTTATGACCCCTGGAAATGACCAAAAATGCACCAAAATTGCACAGTAAATTCAAAATGGCTGACTTCCTGTTGGGTTTAGAGCATGCCTCCAACAGGCTTTTTTGTACGTCTCTGGGCGTTACATAAGCCTGCCAAGTTTCATACACGTAGGTTAAACTAGCTTCAGGGGCTGTTTCCTCAAACTTTTGTAGGGGGCGCTACTGAGCCATTTTTTGGAACCCGCACACGAGAACCTTAAAATAGCAAATTTTTCACCAGTTCTGAGATGTGTGCAAAGTTTCATGAGTTTTCGGGTATGTTAAGCCTCCCAAAAAGGCAATTCATTTGGAGGAATAATAATAATAATAATAATAATAATAAAAAATCCTTGCATTTTAGTAAAAATCCTTGCATTTCAATAGGGTTCTCACACCGCTAGGTGCTCGGGCCTTAATAATAATAATAAAAAATCCTTGCATGTCAATAGGGTCCTTCCACCGCTAGGTGCTCGGGCCCTAATAATAACAATAATAATAATAATAAAAAACAGCGCGATTTCAATAGGTTCCTCCGCGGACGACTTTGTCGTCGCTCGGGCCCTAATAATAATAATAATGAGCAGCAGTGAATGAAAATGAGCAGTGGATAAAGGGAGCACATCTAGTGCAAGTAACTGCATGTGCAAAACAGCAGACAGCTATGGTGTCCATAAAGTTTCCATAGTGTCAGTAAAGTGTCCATGGTGCAGTTTACTGTGAGCAGTGCTGGTTATGTAGCCTGACAGCAGTAGGCAGGATGGACCTGCGATCAGAGCATGTGAGCGGAGCGGAGCGGGTGAAAATTTCCGCTCCTCGCTCGCAGATGTGTTACTTTGCGCTGCTTATCCGCTCTGCTTGGTTCTGCGCATTCTTCGCTCCGCTCCACTCCATCATAAATTTTATCCCGCTCCACTCGCTCACCACTCCGCTCAAAAAAACTGCGTTGTACTACCCTAACCTGTAATCTTCTATTCACAAATAAAGCATGAGCTTGGTAGATTCTCCGGGAAAGCCCTCTCCCCACAATTAGGGACCATTCTACACGGTACTGCTGTCGGCAGGGTGGAAATAAGTCAAAGTGTAGAGGAGACGGGCCGGGTTAAGCGGCCGACCTCCGGGGAAGCCCTCTCGCCTCTCCCCGCAGTTAGGGACCGTTCTCCAAGGTACCGCTGCTTCTCTTCTCAATTTCTTTTCTGAAGTACACAGTAAACTCCATAGTTTTGAAAGAAAATAGTGTGGGTGTGCGCAGGTGCAAAGATGCATTCTGGGTGGGGCATGAGCGACCAGAGCAAAATTGGAGCAAGAGATAAGGCTCCGCTCCACCTTTTAAAAAAAATAGCCGCTCTTCGCTCAACACAAAATCCTTCCACTCCTCGCTCCGAGCCACTCCGCTCACATGCTCTGCCTGCGATAGCGTTCCTTCACACACTTCGTGTGAATCAGTCTATTGCTGAAGGAGCTCTCCAGAGCTTTTATCTCCTCCTGCAGAGGATGGGAGTCATTAGTCCTCAGAGATGACAGCTTGACTATCATCCTACTTTCTCCCACCACCTGCACAGAGTCCAGAGAGCATCCCACGACAGAGCTGGCCTTCTTGATCAGCTTGTCCAGTCTCTTCCTATCTGCAGCCGAGACGCTGCTGCCCCAGCAGACCACTCCGTAAAAGATGGCTGATGCCACCACATTGTAAAAGAGTCTGCTTTGGCCTTTCCTGTATAGTGCTGTTATGTGATTAGTCCAGTCCAGTTTATTGTTAAGATGAACACCCAGGTACTTATAAGATGTCACCATCTCAATGTCCTTTCCTTGGATTTTCACCGGCTTTGGGGGGAGTAGTCTGCGCCTGCGAAAATCCACCATCAGCTCTTTGGTTTTACCCGCGTTGATCTGAAGGTGGTTCCTCAGACACGAGTCCACAAAGTCCTGGTTCAGTTCTCTGTACTCCCTGTTGACCCCATCTGTGATGAGGCCGACCATGGCAGAGTCGTCAGAGAACTTCTGCAGATGATAGGTGGGGGTGTGGTATGGAAAGTCTGCAGAGTAGAGGGTAAAGAAGAACAGTGCCAGCACCGTCCCCTGCGGGGTCCCCGTACTGCAGACAACCAAGTCGGATACACAATCCTGGGTCCTGACATACTGTGGCTGGTCCATGAAGTATTCCAGGATCCATGTGAGGTGATTAGCCACCCCTGCGTGCTCCAGTTTGTCCCTCAGAAGTGCAGGCTGTATGGTGTTGAAAGCGCTGGAGAAATCAAAGAACATGATTCTCACAGAGCTTCCGGGCTTCTCCAGGTGAGAAAGAGCTCTATGCAGGAGGAAGATGACGGCGTCGTCCACCCCAAAGCCAGGCCGGTTGGCAAACTGCAGCGGGTCCATTGAGGGGCCTACTACGGGGCGGAGGCGAGACAGAACCAGGTGTTCCAGAGTCTTCATGAGCTGTCTGATGAAGACTCTGGAGCGGTCTGAAGCTGCTGAAGTCTTTGGGGTGTGGAGTCTTGGACACCAGTACCATGCAGGATGTCTTCCATAGCTGTGGTACTCTCCCCAGCCTCAGGCTCAGGTTGAAGATGGTTTCAACTATCCCACACAGTTGATCTGCGCAGGACTTCAGGAGCCTGGAGCTGATGCCGTCTGGACCCGCAGCCTTCCTTGTCTTTATCTTCCTCAGCTGATCTCTCACCTGACAGGTAGTGAAGGAAAAGCTGGAGCAGGGGGGCTGTGTGCTGGGGGGTGGAGGTGATGAGGTGGGAGGAGGGGTGGTGGGTGGTGAGATGTCTGGGGGAGCAGGGGTGGGGGAGGTGTCAAAGCAGTGTGCCAGGAGTGTAGGTGAGGGGGAAGGTGAAGGTGAGGATGAGGGGGGTTGCAGCCGTGATGTCTGGGCCAGGGGAGGGGCAGACTGATCAAATCTATTGAAGAACAGATTCAGATCATTCACCCACTGCTGGTCGCCTCTGGCCTGGGAGTCTGGTTGTTTGTGTCCTGAGATGGTTTTCAGACCTCTCCAGACTCCGCTGACGTCGCTCTGCTGCAGCTGTTCCTCCATCTTCTTTTTATTCCTTTCCCCGCCTGATGTTTCTCCGTAGCTCCTTCTGCACGGCCTTCAGCTCCTCCTTATTTCCAGAGTTAAAAGCTCTCTGCTTCTTCTCCAGGAGAGCTTTTATATCTGGAGCAATCCAGGGTTTGTTGTTGGAGAAGCAGCATACAGTCCTGGTGAGTATGGTGCTTTCCACACAGAAGTTTATGTAGTCCGTAATACATGATGTTAGACTGTCAATGTCCTCCCCATGGGAATAACTGAGAACCTCCCACACAGTGGTCTCAAAGCAGTCCTTCAGGGCCTCCTCGGCCTCATCAGACCACCTCTTCACAGTGCGGGTGGTTTCTGGTTCTCTCTTCATCCGAGGTCTGTAGACAGGCAGAAGATGAACCAGGTTGTGATCAGCTCTTCCCAGGGGGGGCAGGGGGGATGAGTGGTATGCCTCCTTGGTGTTAGCATAAAATAAATCCAGTGTTTTATTGTCTCTGGTGTGGCAGGAAACATACTGGGTGAAGGTGGGCTGCGTGGTGGATGGACAGGCGTGGTTGAAGTCCCCAGAGATCAGAAGGAGGGCCTGAGGGTGCTGTGTTTGCAGCCTACTTGTAACAGAGTGGAGAATGTCACAAGCAGACTCAGCCTTTGCAAACAGAGGGACATACACTGCTACCATAATGACATGAGAAAACTCCCTGGGTAGAGAATATGGTCTCATGCCAGCAGCCAGCAGCTCAATGTCCCTGCAGCAATGCTGTTCTTTGATAGTGATGTTCCCAGAGTTACACCATCTATCATTCACAAACACAGCCAGCCCTCCTCCTTTCCTTTTACTGCTGCCCACTGTCCTGTCATGTCTGATGAGCTGGAATCCATCCAGTGCGGCCATCGTGTCCGGTACTTCCGCGTTCAGCCATGTCTCTGTAAACACCAGCACGCTGCTTTGCCGGTATTCCCTCTGATGGGAAGTCAGCGCCGACAGCTCATCCATCTTGTTGGGGAGCGATCTTACGTTCCCCATAACGACAGACGGGAGGATGGGTTTGTACCATCTCCACCATTGTCGGCGCTGCACTCCGGCACGACATCCCCGTCTCCTTCTCTGCAGCTCGCTGGGAATATCGTGCCTCTCCTCGGGCCGCACCGTGGTGTGATGCAGCGTTAACAGCTGGTCCTGGGTGTAAACAATGGAGCCACAGCTGGGCGCCGCACATGATCATGTCCATGGAAAAATAGGAGAAAGACCACTATAAAGAGAGCAGTCTTCATCTCCATAACAAAACAGAACACAAGTGCTAGCTAGCTAACTGAAAAAACTTCAAGTAAGAAAGTTTAATGAAAAAGAAATTGAAAGAAGCTCAGCAGTGAGCAGGAGCTGCTGTAACAGGCGTCCACACTGGGGGTGTCATCAATCGTCTCCTTATTTGTATCTTTTGGATATCCTTTTCAAATATCTTTGAAATATCTTGCATGTATATTTACTGTACAGATGGGACAATGGGATTGTTTATTGTTTGTTTGTTCATTGATGATATTGATATTCTACCTATCTTAATTACATCTCTGTTGCTATATTTCTTATTCATATGCTTCAGTAGGAACGACTGTGATGAACCTACAGTTGCAATCAAATTTATTCAACCCCCATTGCATATTAGGCCTATTGGCAAAATATACAATTTCTCAGCTGTTTGCAATAAACAAATTACACAAGAACTGTTTAAGTAGTACAATGAAACTAATATTACAAGGGTTTTGATCCAAATTCAACACAAAATGCTACTTTTAATGACTACTGCAGTCTCAAAATTATTCAACCCCTTCATGACAAGCATCTTCAGTACTTAGTAGAGCACCCTTTTGCTGTTATGACCTGCTGCAAATGTGATGCATAGCCAGACACCAGCTTCAGCGTTCCTGAGGAATCTTAGGCCATTCCTCATGGCAGCAAAGCAGCCCCAGTGCATCACTCAGCCACCGCCATGCTTCACTGTAGGCAGGGTGTTCTTTTCAGCATATGCTTCATTCTTCTTCCTCCAGACAGCCCAGAAAGTTCCAGTTTTGTTTCATTGCTCCACAGAACAGAATTCCAAAACTTCTGTGGCTTATTTATATGGTTTTGAGCATATTGGAGCCGACTTTTCTTGTGCTTTTGGGTCAGTAGTGGTGTACGTCTTGGAGTCCGGGCATGGAGCCCTTCAGTGTTTAGTATGCGCCTTATTGTGCAAACTGAAACCTCAGTGCCTGCTGCCACCAAGTCTTGCTGCAGGTATTTTGTAGTCACTCGAGGGTTTTTGACCACTTGCCTCCTCAGGAATCTGGTGGCAGCCGCTGATAGTTTCCTCTTTCTGCTACGTCCAGGTAGTGTCGCCACTGTTCCTTTAACTTTGAACTTGTGAACTATGCTTCCAACTGTATCACTCAGAACATTCAGAGCTTTTGCTATCTTTTTGTATCCTTTTCCTTGTTTGTGCAACGCAATGGTTTCTTCTCTGAACTTTTTGGACAATTCTTTTGACTTAGCCATATTTCTAACATGCAATCAAACGTCACTCTCAACAAACCCCTAGCCAGTCCAGTTATTTATGTGTTCTATCTCAAGCACAACTGAACTAATGAAGCCCTTTATTAGTCGCACCAGGTGTGCTTGAGACAGGGGGTTGAATAATTTTGAGACTGCAGTAGTGATTAAAAGTAGCATTTTGTGTTGAATTTGGATAAAAACCATGGTAATACTAGTTTTATTAAACTATTTCAACTGTTCTTGTCTACTTTGTTTATTGCAAACAGCTGAAAAATTGTACATTTTGCCAATAAGCCTAATATGCAATGGGAGTTGAATAATTTTGATTGCAACTGTAATTTCCCTCAGGAATTAATGAAGCATTTCTGATTCTGATGGCTACGTCACACATGACGTGTATGTACAGTAGGCCTACTGGTATATCTGAAATATTCCGTTGCCTACTTTACCCACCAAAACAGAAACATCTTGGAAATGTGGTCATGAAAGTCGTCAGGCTTGATTATAGCCTACAGTTTCCCAAAATACACATTTTATGCAGAAGATGGAGCACATTTTGTAAGATTTTAAGATGTCCTAAATTTAGATTGGTTGCCAGGCAACCTAACAACACAGCGACATTTAAGTTAGGTTTGGGCAAAATGAATTATTCCAGGGTTTGATCAACAACGTGTAGTATGTAGTCAACCTACCGTCATCATATGTGGAAGACCCAGGCGTGGCAGGCAGTGCAAGGTCGGCATCAATTGTTGTGGCAGCTGTGGCTGAATTAAGCACCCCTGTCACCTGGTTAGCTGGTCTCTGACCCATCACGCTGTCCAGCAACTTGTAGGAATGGCATTTATCACCACGTCCAGCAGCTCCACTTTTACCCAAGTCTTTTTTGGTGTCTCTGTAATCCTTCTTCAGTTTTTAAGTTTGTGGATTATTTGGTCTGGTCTGGTCTTTCTTGTAGTGCTCTCTAGCTTTTCCTGAAATTGAGTCGATGCCCAAGTCGCCACCAAACACTTGGTTTCATTGGCAGACCACTGTATATTCTTCTTCTCCATAGTCTTCTCTTTCCTACCTTCCTGCTCGTCTTGACAGCCTAGAATGTCACACGCCCACTTATGATGTCACGGTTTGCAAGGAAAAAACAATTATTTTTTGCTTTCTGGGAACCGACTTTTCAGGTTCCAAACCAATTATTTTTTCAGTCTGGAGTCGTACGCTTTCAACATGAAGTCGACTGTGGAGGATGAAAAACTTGCTGGCAAGATAAGTGAAGACGACAAGCAAAGGGCACTGGCATGGGTTCGGGAACCGGACCCATGCCAGTGCCCTGCCAGTGTGAAAGCCCTATTTGTGAGTTGTAATGGAGCCAAACTGTGTGCCGTTACCTTTGTTAAATGTTGCCATTGTCCCTGGTTTTATATGAGAAGATGAAAAGATCACTAGCTGCTAGGCAAATTTATACAATGTAAAATGCCATAGGCTTGTGCATGTTAGCATTAACGTTAGCATTAGCATGTTGTATTTGTGGGGAAAATCTGTCTGGATTAACACAAGTGTTTGTCTGTGAATGCTGCGAGTTATAGTGAAGCCAATTTGTGTACTTCTGTTTGAAATTGTCTCTATTAAGCCATATTTAATGTGTGTTTTGGGTGTGTTTTGAATCAACTGAACTTTACAGCACTTCACAGAAACCTCTGCCGCTGACTAGTGTTTTGGAGGTGTAACTGCAGAGTGACCAGACACACCACCGCAGAAGTAAAAATTCTCACAACAGTATAGGCGACATGCATAGGCTATGTGTGTAGGGTCTACCCACAACCATAAATCCCCTTTAAGAGGAGAAGGCCTGAAAATACCCCTGTTGAATCACAAACATGAAACGAGCAGAACACAGAACCAACAGAAGAACCTAACGAAAAGGAACAACCCCAACAAGCTCATTCTATCACTGACAGTCCAGAAGATGAAGAGGAGAAAGAACCGGCGCTGATTATCGACTACATGACCTGCATGTCACCCATAAGTGACCTTTCACCATCACAGACAGAGCCAGGACCAAGTGGAAAAGAGAAATCACCACAGGAGAACAGCAGTAAGAGGAGATGGAGGTTAGATTGAAAAAGAGACTTAAAATGCTTAAAGTACAAATTTGGTAAAATGAAGAAATTATATAATATGATGTGTGATTTGTATTGTTGACTGTTCTGTAATAGGCATTGAATCAGTATCTATGAGTACAAATGTGTGTGATTTATATCATGATTGTATTGATAATGAAATGAATGTGTTTAATCAAGTAAAGTTTAACTATTAAACTTCTAATGGCTTTATACAGAAAAGTTTAAAGTGAACTTTATGATGAGTGCATGTAACATGAACTAATGACACTGTAATGTAATCACTGAAAAAAGTATAACCTTGCTCAAATTTAAAAAATGATGTCCAGATATCACATCTAAAATATTTGACTTCACAGAATCTAAATTGAGTCACTTGTTATGACCTGATTTTATGTTGATGTAAACAATAATACTGCACTTTACCCAACCTTAAATCTTTGCCTTGATCCAAATGATTTTCTGAACATTTCAGTTGTTGAACCAAACTAATATATTGAAATTGAACCAACCTAATGTATTTACTTTTAACTAAATTAACATGAATGCATTGACACCAGTTAATTAATTTACATATAACCAAACTATAATTTTCACATTTCATTTGACTTTACTTCAAAAATAATTTGCATTTCCCATCTTATAAACTCTATATAAAAAGACACTTGGCCAACAGATTACTTCAAATGTATTTATTCATCTTTAACATATGAACCATATGTAACATATTTAACATTAAAACAAATGAAGGCCAATTGCCTAATCTAAAAGAGGGCAGATATTGTCCAGTCAATATGTGAGTAACCCTGGACTATGAGATGCTGACTAAAAAGATACACTGTATATCATCCCTACAGGCACAGGAGAGAGGTGAGGATGGAGAGGAGAAGAATGGAAAGGAGGAGAAGGAGCAGATGAGAGGGGAGGAGACGGTGGAGAGAAGAGGAGAAAGGCTGGGGGGGGGGGGGTAGAGGGGAGAAGAGAAGATGAGAGGATGGAAAACAGAGGTGGACAGGGAAGAAGATAGGGTGACTAACCAGAATCAGAAGGCCCTGGAGGTTTCCTGCCATTTTTCTCTGGAGTGTTTTCTCTCAAAGAACAGGAAAAGGAGTTCTGTTTCCCACACACTCACAGAGGTTTGATATCAGTCGTTGGCTCATCCAACTGTACTTCTTCATTCAGGTCAGAGTTCACTGAGTCAGAAGGATTGGAACTGAGTGATGATGTGACAATTATTCCACTTTTAAAGTCATTAACGGTGCATGACTGATGTTTTCTCCATTTATGGGTCCGGAAACTGCTGTATATGTTTGTTTTGTATGAACAACCATCAAACATACAAGAGACTTGTTAATTTTTTTTCAAATGTTGATTGATATGAAGAAAAAAATCATACTCCGTGGAAAGCTGATTATTGTCACAAATGTAGCACTTGAATGAAGAGACCTTTTGTGTGGACTCCTGAGAAGGGTGATTCCTAGTAAGATGTTTTTGTAGACCATTCCATGTCTTGGACGAACAGGGGCAATTTGCATGGATGCATGGGTAAGGACGGTGCCTACCGTGAAACTGATGGTCAATGCGGTAATGTTTTAGTAGCTCAGATCGTTCTGAAAATGACAGGCTGCAGTCTTTGCATTTCCACATCCGATACCTGAGAAAACAAAAGAAGTAATAGTAAATTTCCTTACAGCTGATACACTGATCTGTGTTGGTTCAATCAACAGAACTAAAAAAATAAAGTAGTCCATCTGCTGCTATGAAAATGTATAGATGAGGGAGGGTCTAATATTCAAGGGTAATTTGTGAAATGGTTAAAAAAGGCAATGTGCAGTGTAGATGCAAGATGTTACCTGTTCAGGTTGGATGAAGATATAGGCTACGGCCAGGGAACTGAAGAGAGCGACCTTGTGGTTCTGAAAGCATACAAAATAAAACAAACAATTACTACTCTCTGAAGACCACATAATACAACACCAAGAAATAAACGTTTCTGGGTGGAGAGCGAGAGAGTCAGTGTTTGACAACCTCTAACCCGCAACCAAGTACCCTCTGTCTGTCCATTTTGGTAACTAGCTACAATAACTGTCAAATAACTAAAACAAATAAACAGTAGATTGAATACACAGGAAGGTTAGCATAAGGAGGTGAGTCCACAGTTGCCTGGCAACAATTTTTTAACTAACGGCATACAATAAAAAAAAAAAGAAAAGAAAAAAAAAACAAAAGAAAGGCAGGGTTGCGCACCTTGCGTTTTGCAACCTGCAAAACACTTTCTGTGTGATTGGGGCCAAGTCTGGCTGCACTAGAAGGCACTTTTGTTTTTGACTTCTTTGCATTATTTTTACTATTGTAACATGTCTAATTATGTTACAGTTTCGTTATTATGCTGTGTTGATGTTGCCTTGTTCAAATCAAGTTCCAAATAAACCTTTATTTTAATGGCAAGGGAGTTAACAATATAGTTACAGTGCACTATTTAAATAGATCTACAGAACACCAACACATAACATTTTCACTTCAATGAAGCCAATGATTTCTGTGAGTTGGTGAAACACACAGACCATAGAAATAAAATAAAATGCTAATAATTAATAATAGTTTTATATGTGTGTGTGTGTATATATATAGCCTAACTTTTCAAGCATAAGCAGATTTACATAATAATAATAAAAAATATCAGAAACGACTGCAACTGCAAAATAAAATTACAATTTCATAAGTAAAATATTGATAAGATAGCTCATATAAAGCAGGTAACATTTCAGAAGAAAGAAGAAAATACCTATATATATATATGTAAACAAATAAAATTCAAATAGAGGAACATTTCTGACATTCTACAGCACTGATACTCAATTTGTGGTCCAAAAAAAAGAAACGAGTCTAATGAAACTTTTAAAATGGATTAAAACTTGGCCCGTTTCAAGAAAAGAAATCGAGAGAGATGAGATAGATGAGAAAGAATGTTTCAGAGTCCAAGACTTAACCGGCTTTAGGACCCTGCGTCACGACTCAGAAGGGGCCAGTGGGCCATTGGCCGTTGCGGCGCTGTCCCAATGGGCACGGTGAGCACTCCTATTTACAAGAAATCGTCTCGTAACGTGGAATTGAAGGGGTTCCCTTCTCCGACAGTGATGACCACAATCTCTGTTTGAAGCGGGCGGAGGGGGGAGCATGTGGTAACTTTAGTCTTTTTAAAATCTCCTACAAGCGACCAGTACTGTCTGCTTGGCACGCGTAAAAGAAGAGTGGTTCCCCAACTAGATGGGTTGAGGGAGACGCGTGAAAGCGCTATGCAATCGCACCGAATGCAACTCTAAGGTGTGATTTTTTTCCTTTTGAACCACTTTTAAAGGAAGACGCGTTCATCGTGAATTCACAGTTTCCTATGGATATTTGATTTCGCCTTAACGCCTCAGCCAAGCTTGCGAAGTTTACACCTTGCCCCCCCACTCAACGTTAGGACCGCGTCTGAGTTCGGATGTTTATCAAGCAACCTTCTGATATGTCTGAGAATAAAAAGCACAGACTCGCGTGTCAAGACACTAAAGTCTGACGGATTAAACCCTCGGAGTCCGGGCTGGTATTAGCTGTGGTGCGGAGAGCTGCGAGCCGAGCGCTCTAATGCGGTGGGGGTGTGCGCAATCCCGCAGGCTATACGTCTGTGCGTCCCGCTGATGATAACCTCAGCTGTTTTTAACTCTCCTCTTTTCATCCATATAGTTCAGAC